>NC_045642.1:36623523-36701023 GCF_009829145.1 Chiroxiphia lanceolata
GAAATTACATTTCCAGAGAAAACACTTATCATACCAATGGTCTGATGAAGATTACTGAAAAATGGGTGCTAGACTAATAATAAGTAAAACCATATTGAATTATTATTCCATAGGTATTTATCAGCTTTGCAGTTTGGAAATACTAGAGACTTCTTTGACATTAATTTCTTTTCTTCCAAGTCATATCTTGTTCGTGAACAATTTTGAAAATGTTTGAACACTAAATGAGTGCTATACTTTTGAAAGGCATTCCTGAATTATGTCTTTTGGTGTTTTCTTCCAGCTATAGAACTTTGTGTGACCTTTATTGAATAAAATCAAATAATTTCTCTTTGATGGTCAAAACCTTTGCAGCTTATAATGGTTTCTGCTTTGTCCTGGAGTATTTTCTTTGGCCTTATATTTACACTATTCTGAGCTCTGTTGTCCAAGAAGTAGAAATTCATATTGGTGCAAATGTGGTAAAATAGCAATCCAATTAGCACTATACACATTTTAACACATATGCAATATGTAACAAAAATTTAGAAGTTGTTTGTAACTGTGAAAAACCTTCTTGGTACTCAGTACTTCCTAGTGTAAGCTTTTTGCAGGACAATTAACCTTAGCATATAGAGCAGCAGCTCTGAAAATAAATACAGTGGAAAACACAGAAGAAAGACATCATGGTTAATGCAAATTAATGTAATCATAGATTCAGAAAAAATAAACTACTCCAGTGCCACAGTTTATTTAGTTTTGTTACTTGACAGTCTTAACCTTTCTTTCTATTCTGGTGATTCATATTTATCGTCTCCTTTGTTGTGAAATGATTTTGCCAAAATATATTTATATTATTCCATCTTTTTTCCATTTTTGATTGATTCCTGAAGAAAAAAGCCTCAAACAAAATCAAAGATGTATCTATTTCACAATTATGCTTGCTTAATGCACTATGATTTTTTTTATTGTGACTGAAGTCTTTTACCAAGGATCTGTGTGCTACAGACAGATTTTTTTAACCAGAGCAAATTCAAGTGCAGCTTTAGCCTTTCGTACTCAGTCTCCATCGACCTGTCAGAGACATCACGGTGATTGACTGCCCTGGCAGATGTGCCGCTATAACAGGTAACTTGATCATCCAGACCCATCTGTCTCTCAGTCCTCTTCGATTCACACTTTCAAAATTATTAGAGATTAGGGAGGGGTCGGATTCTTTGTTGTGATTTTTTTTTTAATGTAGGATATCTGTATTTCACAAAAGGTTACCCTTGGTAAATGAATGGTGATGTACAGTACTTGAGCCATATCCTACTAAGGGGAGCTTCCTAACGTTGTTCAGTGTCAGTGTTTCAGATCTGGGTTAACAATATCCAGAGAATTTAAAAACTTGCTTGTAAGATATCTAAAATTAAGGACAGTTTTTTAGAACCACTGTGGTAATAATAGAATGATGTTTCAAAGATATCAGTTGCAATGTGAGACAGATGGGCTGTTTAACTGTGCTTAGTGAGAGGAGAGGACCTGATTCAGTGGGAGTATTTTCACGTCTTCTCTTCAGTGCCCACAGCCTGGCAAATGTTGTGACATCATTAAGCTGAACTGCTGATTTTAGATGGGTCTGGAACAAGAACGGGCAGGGGTAACTCAAGCTTCCTGCTGAAATGTAGTTAACTAATTTACTCGTGTCACTATTTCTGATAATTACTTTTCACCAAAATATTTTGCTGTGCTTGTGTGTAGAGGATTTCATTCCACAAGTCAACACCCTAAGTGTTGTAGCCTCACAGGATCTATCAACAGCTTCTATTAAGAGAGAATATAATCTTGGTGAGAGCAGTGGCTAACACTTCTCTTTTCTATTTCTCAGTAAAGTCTACTGCATACTCACTATCAAGGGATGTACATTGGCACAGATGACATAGTTCACAATATAAGGGGAAGTAACATACTGAAGCAAGCAAAACAAGGTAAAATGAATGACAACTGACAAAAAAGCAAGTGAACTCAGAATATTTTTTTTCAAATGAGAGGAATAAAAATATGTTAAGTGTGTACATAAGCAGCGACACATGCAGAATAAAAAGAGATAAATAATGGGGGGAGGGGTAGAGGACTAAGGAATATGTTAAAGCAGAAAAGACCTCTCAGGTGAATATCGGCAAGGCTTTTGGAGCATACTAGAAACTGAGGTGACTTGGGGAGCCACTGTTAAATTAAAACTTCATGCCTTCCTGAAAATTATAAGCATTCTGGACCTACAATTTCAGCAGGATCTAAGCCACTCAGGCAGTGCCTGTCAGCCATTTCATTAATAAATTTTAATGAGTAAATGAGACCAGTAGGCTTTTTATGAAGGAATCTGTAATTATAACCCTATTGTTTTGATTTTTGGAATACGAAAAAATCAGAAAATTATTCAGTTTTAATATGTTACATGATATGTGTGATGGGTTTCTGGTGCACAGTGCTTTATTACAAAGCCAGTAAACCATGTAGTAGGACAGTCATCACCTTGTCATGATTCATGGAACAGAGCACTGGAGCAATACAATGCACAGCTGAATACAGACAGCTGAGCATTGACACAGGCAAAGAAAGGTGTAAAGGACTCATAGGAGATTACTCTGTGGATTAACCAGGTTTCTTTTCAAATGCACACCTGTGCAAGAATGGCACAACCTGTTCTAAATGGAATAATGACTCTGGCATGGGAAGCAAAAATGTCACTTCACTTCTTGGGGTTTTCAGGCCGGAGATGGGGTGAGGACTTGAAGCAATGGGTTTTGAGTAGACAAAATTGCTATGGATGCTTTGTGATAAAGTTGCCTGGCCACATCTCTATACAGTTGCAAGGCAAGGTAGACTTCTTCCAAAAAAGCTGCTGCTTCATTTAATGCACATCTTGGGATTTTCTAGGTAAGTAATATCGGTACCGCATTGATCTGTTACAGGAATGTTCTATTTCAGTCTTGCACACTACTTTATCTAGATTTTAGATAGCTTATTAAATGGGTTCCTTGTGCAATGATCTTTAAATACCAGGCATGAAAATTCTACAAAGGAAACCTATCCCAATTCAATGACTTTTTTCAAGTGAAATGTACCTTTTTCTGAGTGGTTTTTTTTTGTCAGTTGGGAAGAAAGTTGTTTAGAGACTAAACATTGGACTTCATGGCAACCAGCAGTCTTGAAATATTAGGTGACAAGTCACATCCAAATAAAATAATTTATAACCAGATATTGACTCAGAAAGCTCAGAGCTCCACCTGATTTTATATGATCCCCTTCTAACTTAACAGTAAGCATGTTAAAATATGCATATACAGTATGGAAAATATATGTTGGTATGTAGTCTTTGTACAATGCTTAGAAATTTATGAGATACACATACAGGTAAAATGTCCTATAATAATAATATGCCCATGATTGTTTAAAAAAGGATTAAGTCTGTAAAAACATTTCATGGTAACAAAATCTAATCAAATGATAATGAACTGTGCTGAGCTGTACTTCACACTACTATAAAAAATAGCTGTCCCAGTGTATCTTTCATTGCTAGGTGCCAGTCTTTCAAAATTAATGATCTGAGTTTATCCATTTGGCCCAGTGAGGAGCAGAGATTCAGAGCTGTCTTTCAAGATTCCATCTGTAAAAGTATATCGCTAGAAATGCTGTGTTCTGCATATGATAAGCCACAAGATAATAGGCCTGGAAAAAAAATTAGAGTGACCTTGAATAAGACAAGAGTGGAACTACATCCATTCAGATAATAAAATTAGAGATGTGATTTATGGTAAAATAATCTCAAGGTTTCCTCACTCAGCTCTTTGATAAATCTGATTTTGATATAACAGAGAAAATTCTTTCCTTAGCACTACGATTTCAGTCTTCTGTCTTAATCTAACATAACCAATAACACTGATTCTATGTTCTTTTAGGGCAGATACCAAAAGATATCTGAAAGGTACCTGAGAATTGACCATGCAAAGCTAAAACTTAATTTTGGACCAACAGGTTTCACTAATGTAAGGCCCTCAAATATTGATTGAAAGAAAGTTGTCTAAGCACATTGAAAGCTTCAGTCTGTTTCACTTTAAATGTTTGTAGTACAAATTAAGCTTTCTCTTAGTTCCATCTTTGCACACACCACAATATGCATCATCTACGTAAACTAAAAATAAAATAATTTTTTACTGTATTGTAACTATTTTGTGTCTTTTTCTGCCTATGTTTTTCCTTTGCAATTCTAACAATTCCTAGAGTTAATGTAAATACACATAAGCTGAAGTTGTTTCTATGGTAGTTTAGATTTAACATTAAATACATAAGGAGGACTTGAATCAAGGAATTAGAACTCACGTGTCAACAGTCCAACAGTTTGCTAAGTTCTGTTTTCCTATGGTTTTCTTTTCTCAGAACTTCAGTGAAAAGGATAGAAAGTGAGACTCCTACACTTAAGCCATTCTGTAGGGCATCTCCTTGAAAAAAAGGAAATGTAGGATTAGTCACCCATATGCAATGGAGGAAAAGGAATGTCTTGTTTGTATTTCACAGGAAAGGCAATTATATAAAAGAGAAACACCATTTTAAGTTGTCTTTTAGAAAACTGTAGCAGGTGCACTGCACTTTGTGAGGATTACAGTTTTTGGGGCATATAACAAGACTTGGAGGATTAGCTGTTGAATAACTTTCAGGCACTTGGGTGAAGGATTTCCTGATTTATGGTACCCACTTTCATTTAGTGTAAGTCAGTGACTATCCCCTCCAAAATATGAATTGTACCTTGGCAGGTATTATTAAGTTCCTCAAGATCTCTGAAGGCAAAATGTGAGGAATTCTCCAGAGGTCAGAACAAATAAATAATTTCACCTGCAGGCAGTAGCAAATGAAGATCCTATCTTCACATACGAACTTGCTTATTTTGTACCTGACCCTAGCTTCACTACAGGACATACCCTCTACATAATATTAGATTTCTATACCTAACAATGGCATACACCATAGTTCGTGAGATAAGAAGAAAGACACTTAAAGTAGTAATTGAGTAACTGAAAAGGTGAAGGTAATCTTTGAGCATTGCCTCTCTCTGGCACCACAAATCTTAGACTGAGCTAGCTTTGTGTCAGCATCTTTCCCTTGAGTTCTTAGAGTTACACCATTTCCCAGAGTTACATTCTGAAGTCCTGCATTTAACAAAAGGAGGAAAGTGGGCAGATTTTTCATTCAAAAAAGATCAAGGTGCTATTCACGTGTGTAATCTTTTAGAACTTAGGCCACTCCCTCATGCAGGACACATGCGTTCAGGTTTGTGTTCGACTGAAATAACTCACCAGAATATATTGGTTTGTTTTCTTCTTGTGGGCCATTATGGGCATTTTGCATCCCTACACATGTGTTTTTGGGGTACATTTTCATTTTCTGTAAAACTTTTCCATTAAAGACATAATAGTTCTTGAGTTGGAGAGCAAAACAAAAATGCGAATAAACACAGACATCATTCTGTTACTTAAAGGGGAGGCCACTTGTCTGTGAGAAATAAATTTAGATTGCCTTTGTCATTTGGCATTTTTAAAAATTTTGTTTTGTTTTGTTTTTTCTTTTTGGCATGCACTCAAAATTACAAGCTTTTAGAGAGTTTGGCTACCAAAATCTTTGACACATTTCAGGTGCCCATAGGCTGCTCTAAAATGGGAAATTTTGAAAAACTGAAGTTTGTAAACTAGTAGTTAGACTCCTCTTATGTGAACTTACTTTCTATCATAGAAATAACTCTAGATTATAGTGACAGTCCTATATGTCTGTTGGCAGGTAAGTCCTTCAGTGAAACTATACCGTGGAAGATTTTTATGTTTGGAATTTCAGTTGTGTTCGAAAAAGAATCTTTATTAAAAAAAAAAAGCAACAATAAGCCAAATCAGCAACAAAACCAGCTTTCTAGTTATCAAGTTATGCTTAATATATTTTCAGAAAGACCTTTTCTGAAGGATGTTTGGCTCTTCCAAACTGTGTTTTCTTCTGTTTTCTGAAAGATAGCTATAGGTCTATGCATATTTTATGTCTGCCCTTTTACTGCTATTTCTAGCTAATTATACCAATACAAGAAGCCTAAAGCAAATATGATTTTAGCAGTTTATAATATGAAAAATATCTTGCCCTTAGTGTATACTAACAAGGATTTGTTCACGCAATTATTATTAGCAAGGACTCCACCTACTGGTTCAAATTATGCCAGGCAAGTAATCACAAATCTATTTCATGTTCTAATAAGAGTTTTGATGCCTAAAGGTCCAATCATTCTGGTCCCCAGTACTTTAAGTATTTATAAATCTTTTGTGGGAACAATACCTTTACACTGCTCTTCACATTCATTAGCAGAATTCACCTATTTTACTTTCACATTTGACTACCTTAACTAATATTTCTCAACTATAGCTGTGAAAATCAATTGAATATGTGCCAATAAAAAGAAAAAGGTCCAAAAATCATGAGGTGTTTTTCTTTTGGTATTCCCTACATATATGATCTCTATGAATGATTTTATAGAGGATTTTAAAAACGCATTAATAAAAATGAAGCCTGGCATAGCAAAACTAAGCACTGAAAAACCTGTAAAAGCTGATTAAGCTCCTAATTCTTCAACTTTACAACCTTGAAAAGGCAGTAGAGGAGAAAATACTGCTATAAAGTGGTGAGGTTTTTTAGCAGATAAAATAAGCCATTTATAGCTAAGAAGATTTTGTAAACTAGGCTTCCTTTTTTAAGATATATACACACGCACATACATGTGTCAGCAAGCCATCTATTTATTTTTCAGTACAACTTGTTATGCAATTATTTGCGTATAATCTACATAATGGCTGGATGTTATTTCTTTCACACACACATTTCCCACTGAAATCTATTGGGCATTTACGTATTAAAGGAATGCACAATTGCTTCTATTCACGTATAGTTTAATATAGCAAATGATACAGACTCATAGATGAAAGTCAGATTAGGTATGAATGCAGAAGTGAGTGCTGCACAAAATAGCATTGCTTTAAGAAATTTTGTTGCAAGAAAGTATGTTATTTTTCCAGACATAATTATACTTTGGTGTATATGTTTCTTAAATGGTCATTTGAATTTTGTTATAACATTCCCATCAAGTACACTATCAATAATGATACATCTTAAGCATGTTCATTTCATTGATACTATGAGCTTTCAGCAACACTATGCGGTGTTAACTGAAACAAACACTGATACAGTACAGTACAATGTGACAGGAAAGTCATTCACTAAGGTCCAAAGATTGTCTCTCCTGTCCATTCCAGCAGCTGCTTTTCAGTACTGTGCAGATCCCTGGCATAATAGTACACATACCAATATGGAAAAATGCAGTTGTGAATGGAGTCAGTCTTTACAGAAAAGAATTTTAACCCAAGGAAAAAAAAAGTAGTCCACTAAATAAACACAAAACAAAGAATGTGGAAACACAGCACAAATCTACCCAACAAAATTTACCTGACCCTTTAAAGCTCACCAAAACATGACAGAAGGTCCTCTTGATAGTCTGTATCATATATATGTTCTGAGACTGTGGTGCCCATATGTTCAATAAAACTGTTGAATCTCAAAGTTATAATAATTTGCAACGAGGTGCCAGAACCAATTATTAAATATCATATGATCCAGCAGAGATGAAATAAAAATATTCAGGGTCGATTTTACTGGCTCTGACTGTTGTGAAGATTATAAAATACTTAGAATTGCAGTTTAACTTAAGGGGAGTCTTAAACACTTCCTTATGCTTAAATTTTGCTCACAGCAGAATATCAGAAGCCAAATGCAGATGGTACACTTTTCTAGGTACAAAGAGAAGACTGCCCTTATCGTTATTGATTTGAATATTAATTTAGTGGGAAAAAAAGATATGCTATTATGATATCTTTTAATAGTGTAAACCTTTGTTCAAAAGAGCAAGTGACAGCCAAAAGTACAATTCAAGTGAGAAAAAAGGTACAGTGTGATTAGATCAGTGAATGATACCATCTCAGCCAAATAGCTGCCTATAGTGTGGAAAAAGAAGACATTTAGGACTAAGTGTAAACAGTCATTATTTATTTACCATGACATCTCTTAAACATGAACGAGTGAATGTTTTAAATACTAGTTTCCATCTTTTAGCCAAGGTCAGCTGTTTCACACTGGTCTGTGCCTTTTCTTAAGCTGTAAAACCTAGAGGTTGACCTGAGATGTTTATATTATTTTTAATTGTTATTAAATACAAGGGAGAAGCTTAGCTGAAATGATTATTTATGACATTGTCCATAAACCCCCACAATTATGCTTTCAAATTAACTACAAAGCATCTTCCTACTCGGTGTGTCTAAGAATTAAATAGTGTATTATACAAAAAAAAGTTTTAACTCTGCCAGTGAATGCAAACCTGATCTTAATGTATTATGGCTGCAAGCATCGAAATGTTGCTGTTGCAGGAAAAAAGTATTTCTGCCCTCGGTTATTGGAGCATTGCAAGAATAGGACCATGTTTGTCTATGTATGTTTACAGCACCTGTCAGCCGATACACAAGAAACAAGAAGAGTAATGTAAACTGATCCTTGCCTTTTCCTGAATATTTAATGTGGTCTGCTGGAAAGAAGAGCACAAACATTCTACTTTTTCAAAGCCTGTCTTACTTGCCCTCTTCTAATTTTCTCTGGGGAGGGATGGGTTTCAAACTTGGTCACTTCTAGTGCCCATTTGCTTCTGGATCTTTACTTTTCAGTCTTGGTTTTCTTCCTGTCTCCTGAAACTAAATTTACTTCATTTTAGCCACCTCACAGCAGACTTGTGTGTATATATTTTCAAGGAAATTTGATTGTCTCTATAGATTTTTAAATCAGCTTTCAGATCAAGTTCAGAAATTTGTAAACTGTTGTGTTGCGTCAGGCAATAGTGGAACCTCAGATGCACATCACCAAGTACTATAAAGTCATCTTTAAATGAGACAACTAGGGCATAAATAGATTAAAGTGGGCAATAATGGGAAAACAAGTGCCCATTCCAAGTGCAATTTTAAGAAATTTAAGCCTCAGGAAGTTGCATTATATTTTTTATTAAATTGAGGGTATATTCACATTTAATGTGACTTGAAATTTGAACCAGTATTTTCTGTCTTTGGTTACCTTACTTTAGGATTCCTTAATGGGCTGAAAATTTAATGCATAATATCATATGACTGCTTTAAGTTTTCAAGTTAGTTTCTCAAAAGTTGTAATTTAATTTAAATTGACAACTTTACAATAAACCACTGTTCACTCATAGCAAACAGTATCTGACCTAAAATGCATGTAACAAGAGCCTAAGTTTCTAACAAGATCCCACTTTGTCATTTTAACCTTGTTTACAACAGAAAACATCTAATTTTGAGCAGAACTACCAGTTAGCAGTATGTAAAACATTAGCTTTCAACAAGATTTAAATCTTATTTATATTCTGTCTACTGTTTTTCCAATAATCAAGAGAGAATGGAAATATGATCAAGCATCCCATTGATGTACAAAGAATAAATTTATGCATAACCGAAAGGAGTCCTTTTTAAAAGGATATCTGAAATGTTACCTGTTAAAACACGAAAATAGCGAACTTGATCAGCACCAGACAAAATGAACTGTGCAAGGGAAAATCGCTTTAAAAACTACATTTAGTGTACTATTTAAATTGTGAAACATCACAATTTTTAAGAGGCTAAAGATTTGGTTAATCAAAGGAAATGAAAGAGGTGTGACGTTTCAGTCTCTTGAGTCATAGGTTATTTTGCCAGTCTTGAGGCCAATGTCTCCATGAGCGTCAGAGGCATTCTCTGATGCAAGATTGATTCAGAAGCTGTACTGAATCCGGTCAGCTACTTATGGAGAAGTCACTGCAGTTAGCTCCAAATGGAAACAATAAAAATGATCATTTCCTCTGAGTGCTGGTTGGTTTAACAGCTCCATGGTTCCACCTTCCTGAAGCTTGGGATATTGTCCTGGAAACTTCATAGTCACATTTTATGTAAAGTTGCTCCTACTACTTTTAAGAGGACAAGAGGCAATTGATATAACACTTTGCCCACTGTTATTCTAGTGTATTCTTCTGGGAAGTGACCTGTTATCTCCTTTATGCAGCACTGGCCTGACGTAACCTCTATATTGCTGAAAAACACTGTAATGAAAAAAAATTAATTCTAACACGATGCCACCAAGTTTTAGATTCTAGAGATTAATACACAGTCTCCACAAACTGTAAAGACTGCCATTTACAAGAAGGATTGGCTTCTTTAGATGTCAGAAGTACTATTTCTGGCAGGACTAATATGAGCTTGTTTTTGCAAAAACATTAGTTTTGTGGTTTAATTTGTTCCAAAAATTTGGTACGAATTTGAAGAGTTATTGGATTAAGAGCTGTAAAGCATGATTATAGAATTAAAACCATGAAAAGTGTAGCATAACTCATTATATTCAATTTTGTCTTGGGTTCTATGGCATACTAATGTGTTTTCCCCTGTAAGTTTGGTATTTTCCTGTTCTTCCTCTATTAATGGAAAAGGTTACAGATTCATGATGTGCCAAGGAGGATTCCATAAATCAGTTTTATGTGCATTCCTGTGTCCATACGTATATTCAGATAGACACACACAAATATATGTATAATTTAATTTCTCAATACATAGGAGTTATTTTAAATGTCCATAAAATACCTGTTGGCATGTTGTTTCTGTTAATAGCAAACAATATAATATGTCATATCCAACATAGGTTAAGAAAAAGGTAAAGGTAAAAAAGGTTTGCAAATCTTTTACACACATTGATGAGGAATAATTTCCAATATTTACCCTATGTACTTACTAGTGTACAGGACTTTTTTCTGGTAATTGTATTTTTATTCATCTTCTTAGTGAATATTTATAACTTATGGTTCATTACATTGTTAAAACATGTTGCAAATCACAGTATGTGAGTGACTTTTAGTTGTAATAACATAGAAAACATTATTCACACATGTCAGTGGCAAAAATGAGTGAGTCACTGTAGTGTGGAAAGGGAAGCTAAAGAGAAGCACTGTTATGTAAGTTCAGGTTATTTGGATTTAGTGGCTGATTTCGTTTGTTACCTCCCCATACAGGCAACAAAGTGTCAGAAAGCAGCTCAGGGCACCTAGCAACCTCTGTCTTTTAGCTCTGTAGGAGTTCTTTGATGAAGACAACTTAATGTGATGCCCTCTAACTAAAAGAGCCTGAAGGAGGTTGAGGTGCTACAGTTTCAGAAAATATGCACTTGATGCTTGGTTTTGGTAGATACAGAGAATCAAAAAACTTGAATTAGGATTGATAAAAAAAAATCCATGAGGTTGTCTTTCTTATTTAAGAGGATGTTTTTAGTTTCTGAAATGGCCCAAGCCATATATTGTCTACCCTTTGTTCTGACTTAGATTTCAGCGAGGAGTGACTCTAATGAAATGTGTTGACACTAAAAAATAATTAGAATAGGACTGACTCCATACCCAGTGGAATCAATGGAAGGGCCAGCTGACTCCTGTGGGTTTTGGTTCATCCCTACATTGTGTTTTCACTCTAAGGTTTATTCCTCTACATCCCTGTATTTTTTTGTTGCTAGCGATCAAAAATAATAAAATAATAATAGAGAGCAAGTTTTGAATAACAAGTAAATGTGAATATAATATGCTAGAACTAAATAAATACTAACAGCATTAATTTCTTAATATTAAAAATTAATTTGTGAGAAGCATAAAGAAGGAACATTAAAGGTAAAATGCCTTCGAGGGAATGTATTATGATTAAGATTTCTAGTCAATAGAAAAGAAATCCTATATGCTGCAGGTGACAGTTGCATTTCCTGTTGCTTGTTTGAGCCATACATGTCAGCCAGACTTGGCCTAAACTTTGTACATAATTGCTTTGCTCAACGTTGGATCTATCATCTACAAGAAAGAACACTTTTTTTCCTTTCTGCTTGAAATCCTGTTTTCTGGAGTTCCTTCCTTACTCTAAATGCTAAGGTTGAGTCAAAATTTTATAGGGAAATGTCTGTCATCCCTCTGGCCTTATTCCAGGCACTTAATTGTAACTGCAAATGTGGAGAAAACAGCAAGAGAAGATATTGCTATGAAATCACAAAGGTCTCCTTTTTGGACTGTCAGTGCCCTTATTAGTATTCCACTGAGGTCATGATTCAGTCAAGAATTAGGACAAATATTCAAAAAGCTGCAGTCTCCCAAGCTTTTTTTATAGTTCATGGAAGACAGGGACAATTTGAAATCTAAACTTCAGCCTTGTTCTGACTCACTTGTTGAAGAACCTACAGAAATACACCTCCAAGAAATGTTAGCTTTTGTAATTAGTCTTATTATTTCTCCAAACACTGACTATTGGGGTTATTGAAGAAAAAGTAGGTAATTCAGAAAGAGGTAGTGAACTCTGAATGGAAAATCTATGCCATTATTAGAATCCCCACTGGTTTTCTGTGGAACTGTAACAATACTATAAAATCTTTTAAATTTACATCCTCGTTCAAAATTTTTGGTTTAGAACCAGAGATTTGTCTTCTGTTGAATTCTCTCCTTCATAGCTTCCGCCACATTTTATATTTATCGACCACAGAGAAATTCTTGAAGATATGAAATAAATTCCACATCATGGTTTGAGGACTTTTCTCTCTAGCAATCTGTTTCTTAACATAACACAAGCACAGACAAATGGAGCCAAAGCCAGTCTGGTGTCCAGAATTAAATAGAAACCAAGACAGCATTCTGTCTTGGTTTCCAGCTATGGTCTCACAGGTGTAAAAGTGATCTGTCAAAATTGCCCTAGGAATACTTGAAAAATGAAAGGGCTCACGAGAGATATTGAATCATTCTTGACCTTAGGCTACAGTCTTGTCAACCCTCTCTCCATAGGCAATTCAAAGTGCAAGTAGCTCCCAGACCTCTGAAACCTACCTCACAGGTTTCAGAATACTAATATTTAGTGGTACTCTTCTGGAAGAAAAGTTGTAGTCACAGACTATGGAAAAAATTATGTGCAGGTGGGCTGCCATAATTCAAGAATTTGACTTCATTTAGCACAGGAAGCTGAGGGTGTGAAAACATTAATGCTGACACACTATCCAGATGGCTAGTTTACCATGTGCAAGAAGACAGTACGGCAGTGATTATGATGGAGCCAAAAATTACACGTGGAGATTGAACAAACTTCAAAAAGTCAGTCTCTTAAATGTGCCATTATACAAATTAATCTAAACTGATATGTTCATCTATTGCTCTACTAAAATATTACTGGTACAATATTACAAGCAAGCTGTTCTGAAAACCAAGATATTATCTTAATGCTATTTTTATGATGCCTGAGATGCTCCATCACAACCTTTTTTGTACATCCATTCTTCATAGTCAGTCTATGCCCTTGATGCATATTACAAAGAACATAGCAGGTGAAGGGAATATTAGCACATTTAAACAGGCTTTCTAAAGGACAGGAAGTGTGTTACTTTTTGGGTGAGAGAAGGAATGTTCAAGGAACTTATAGATTCCTACATTCATCTGCTCAAACCTAATAAGAACTGGAAGCTCCAGTACTGAGCAAAATTATCTTCCCCTTGCTTAGGAATTATTTCCTTACTCAAAAGACTAATTTAATTCAGTTCTTTCAAAAACTTCAAGTTTTTTAGTTAATTCTAGCTCTACTCAATAACCATTGGATTGTTACCTTTGAAAATACTTGCCAGAATTGTTTTTACAAAATTCTGAAACTGGAGAAATTAAGATTTCTAGAAATCACTTCCTAGGATTAATGCTGGGAATGTGACTGTTTTGTTTTTGTTTTTGTAAATGAAGTTTTCAAACAAGGTTTTATTTCCTTTGACAGGCTACTGTGTTTCGACAGCAGTAGTAAAGGGTGAATCCCCACAACTGACATAACTGAAAGCAGTAGGCTGAGTGACCTACTATTTAGGAAGTCCAAACTTTTGTCTTTATTATACGGTCTTGAAAAATTGGAGTTTTCTCCTTTCTTCTCTCATTGTGTTTTTATTCATACAAACTTGCATATACATGCTCTGATTCAAAGATTTCCTTTTGTTGTGTGCTTTTATAGCACCCACAGGGCACCAATTCCAATTTAGGCTCCAGAAATTCAGAGTAGACAACAAAATATTTTTTTCCCCTTTCATATATGTTTGAAAAGCAAGGAAGACTTTGTTATCATTGTAAATGAAACAGATATTCTATCAGGATATAACATCTGACATAGCTCAGATCATCTGAGTTTGGAGTCAAAATTTAGTTGTGAATAACAATTGCATCAGTCAGTAGTTTAACTGAAAGATGCTGAGAGTAGATTTTGTGGAACAGGTTTCACTTTATGAGAGGAGAAGACAGAAATGCAATAGTACTGAACATGTGTTGGATAGTTTTCCTAAATAAAAAGCCAAATTTATTAGAAAGGTCTATGGTGGTCCTGCAGATTTTAAGAATTTTACATAATGTTTGTCTGCCCAAAGCAAGGTGATTCACTTAAATAATCTTAAACCAGAAACTCATGCAGCAACTAAAGCATTGAAAATCCTGTGGACAGGTCAATTTCCATAGGCTGCTTCACTGCAAGTAGGTATGTGCAATCTTTCTTTTAACCTTTGAATGGTGCAATTGTGTATACAGTGGTGGTGTGATTTGGTATTCTGTTTTCCTTTCAGAGAATACTATTCCATTTCTGTTTTAAAGAAAAAAAAAAAAGAAGACATATTTTCTCAACATCCTTCTACTAACATTTTTATTTAGTTAGTTAGTGAGTTAGTTTGTTTTGTAACAGCAGCAAGAGCAATGTCAACCATTTTTGAAGACTGAAATGAGACAACCAGAATTTAGATTAAAGTTAATTTCTCATGGTCTGCTGACACTGCTTAACATGGTGTCCAACAGTGTTTTCTTTTTTCCATGTATTTGTTCATTGGTTTCTATACCTGGGTTGTTGCACACTCGATTGTTAGCATATAAGCTTCCTGGGCTGGGGACCGCCATTTTTTTCTATTAGTGCGGAACAAAGTGTAATGTGAGTCTAGTACATGACATTTAGAACAGCACTTGGTAAATGAGTTGAAATTACAAGAAACTGATGTTTTTTTCAATATCCTTGTTCTTAGAAATGGTTAAAATGGTTGTAGTTCAATTTTTTTGTCAGAACTATCGGCCTAAATTAGACATTCAGCACAAAAAATTAGCACCTGAATCTGCTAATCTGGCAAAGTTACATTTATCTGAAAGCAACCACACAAGGCAAAATGTTGAGCAACTCTGAAAATAGGTCTTCCTCATCAATAATGGGACAATGCAAACATTTACGCCAACTGTTTAGTAGTAAACACTTCTAGATAAATTTTCTAAAGAAACATTACAATCGAAAAAAAAGTTGCTGTGTCTTCCTGAGATCAGTTTCTCAGTTCTGATATAGGCATTTGCATGCCCTTAATAAATGGCTTTTTGGAAGTTTTCCTCAATAATTTTTCAAGGTGATTCTATGGTGCAATGAATCTTATTCACTGTTTTCTACACAAATGCCAGTAGATCTTGGCACACAAATTTTGTCATTAAATTCTAGTAGAAACACTGTTAGAAAAAAATTCTATGATCTGTGAAAATCAGATCACATGGACCTAACCTGATTGAGACCCCTAAGTGTCTGGTTTACCTTAATAGGACCCAAAGAAGGTTGGTTTATGACCGCAAACAGGAGAGGGAGCTCCAGAGATGCAAGAGCTATTCATGATGCTTTATTTTGTAATATAGGCACATCAGAGATGTTTAATTTACACAAAGAAAATACCACTAGAGGCTTTGAGTTAAATATCAGACACATAACAGACGTCTTGCCTTGGAGACTTAGATGATTTTGTTTTGCTTTCATGCACTTTTTGAAATCTTCCCATAAACCGCTCTTGCCATTCAGAGCTTGAGCGTTACCAGAGTCTAAAAAGCTCCTCATTGCATTGCTGCATAGTTGCTGCATGTATTAAATGACTGCAGTTGTCATTAGAGGCATAGTATTAAACACGTACCACACCAAAGTCCATGATGTTTTTCTGTAATGGGCAAATAAAACAGTTACATTGTTCTAAATACTGCATATCATAAACTGCTTTATACTGTCTTTGTGTCCAGTGTTTCTTGTAGATCCTTGAACCTAAATGGTTTTTGTGTAATTGTGATTGCTGGGTTTATTTCATATTCAGAGCTGAAGTGTGTTTGCATGTTCATGAAGCTGTCGTATAAAACTGGAAGAAAATTAGATGAGTTACTACTTCTTTTCCACTGGAGTAATCAAAGGGAAGTTGTATAATGGAAAAAATTGAACTCCTCTCATTCTTTCATTTGATACATTAAGACATCTGTCTTCTTTTTGGTTTGGTGAAAGCTCTCAATTTAAGCTAACATGATTACTTATTTGTTTTCTTTATTCTAATTTTTGGACATACTCTATTTTAGAAATCATAATTTTAGTTAGTCATGAGTTTTGAAAAAATAAGTAGCTACAAGTTACCTTCAGGGACCTCTTAATGCAAGCAATTATAACAAAGGAACATGTGCAAACAAATAGAATTTACAAAAATGTTCTGTGTCTTTTGTCAATGTATTATATTTGATATATTTGAATTTTCAGTGAAACTCACACTCGAATGTGGTCAACAGCTTTTTTGTGCACAATTTTAGATCTAATATCAATTTTAGATGAAAAGCAAAGTGTGACAAGGTGGGATTTTAGAAAAAAAATATGAGTGGAGGTAGTCTTGAGGAAAGGAGACTGGTAGGATTAGAAAAGGCTGCTATTAATTAGTTTTTTAAAAATAATGTTCTAATTGCACCAGTATTTATCTGTCCACATCTCAAAGTCCAGGACTTCTTATGAAGTATGGATTAGTCCATTATTCTGAAAAAAGGACTAAGTGGGTCATTTCATGTGGACTTTACATATAGGACTTGCCAAGAAATATGTTGACAACTGCTTTAGATGTAATGTTACAAAACATTTTAGCTTCATGGTGACTTTTATCTTTTACAAGACATGAAGTTAAGCTTCAAAACAGCACATATCAGACTCTAACAGAATTCTCTACATAAAATTATCAAGAGTTATTTACAAATACTCTACTTTAAATCTATGGAGTGAATACAGACGGTCTGCCTGTATCAAAGAACACTATATATAAGGATCTGTCATGATTATTCCCCTCATTTTCTAAGTAGCCGAATTTGCATGACTATTCAGGAAACTAAACAGAATTAGCCCTTTTGGCCTCAGGAGTCTTACACAGTTAAATATTTATGAAATGTCAGAACATGATAGTGGCTATTATGCAATTAATTTTATTGACAGAACAACAAGGACTGCTTCTTTATCAGTGTGGCAATATCATATTTCACTTTCTATTTGTTTAAAAAAAAAACCAAACAACAAACCAAGTCACTGCATCTTGCTTATGTGAAATGGGCAACCTCTGTCCTGATACAGGTCTACTAAAAAGCCATGTGAGGCCGTGTATGTATTTCACTGTATGTGAGACTGTCGTGTTGTCGTAGTACACATTATTCTTTCTTTCTCAACACATTAAAGATAATCGATATATTTTTTAAAAGCATACAATCATTTTCTAAATCAATCAAAAACTTTTTCATGCCATTTAATTTGCCTAATTTAGCTCTCTCTTACCATTCCACTGTTATGTTTTGATTTTACTCAGCACATTGAATGCTTTGTTTTGTTTTGAACAGATGTGGTTTTGAGTCCACTGGAGAACAATTTATGCATTAGACTTAGAATTTTAAATGAATGTGCCCTCTAATGATTTCCTAAGTCTAAGAAGACACTTAAAAAGTGACACTGAAACCAAGAAAAATTACTTAAAGGATCAGTTACATCTAAAATGATGAAATCAATAACAATATTTTCTCTGGGATTCTTTCTCTTCAATAAGCAAAATCTTTACTTAAGTTAAAAGCCACATTAAAATTTAATTACAATCTGTGTGCTTTAGCAATTGATAATTTCTGGACATCTGTCTTCTGTTTTGTTAAAATCTTGTGTTCCTTCTGGTTTTGTCTTGTCTTTCATAGCAAATAAAGGTACATTTGAAATTTTCAAAAAATGAAAAATAGTTTGTAATTTAGGCTAGAAAATGTCATGGCCTATAATCTTTTGTCTTTTTTTTTTTTTTACACATTAAATTCTTAATCATAGTATTGAAAAGAAAAAGCAAATTATAACCTAAAAATAATCATGTGGCAAGATAACAAAAATATTAGCTCTAATGTGACAAACAACCAGATTTTTTTAAATTATGTATATTGATTCTATTTATCTTAAATGAAAGCAAGGTTTATTACAGTCAGTTTATACAAGCTGTTTTGTCTTTATAAGTGTTTTTCAGCTACATCTTGCATAATTTAAACATTAACTTGGCATTACAGTAGCTTTAAAAGCATAAGAATGATGTTAACTACATTTTTACATGTTTCTGAAAACTTCTACCTTTGGAAGGATGAAAGCATAAATGTTAAGATGACATAGTTCATAATCTGAGAACAACTGCAGCAATTGCTGCTGTCCCTTGCTTCCTCTCTAACTAAATTCTCAGAGGAGGAGAATAAAGAAAGATTATCTTTTTCAGAACTTCCTCTGATTACTGCTCCATTCTGTGATCACCTAACATGTCTGCAGAGACTTGCAGTGATAATCTAGTATTTATTATAGGAGGACTATTTACGAAAATCAATATGTTCAATGTAGGCTGTGCATTTGAGTCTTGAAGGCTGAAAGAGCTGAATAGTGGTCATACTATAGCGGTAAAATATTTTTCACTCTGTTTCAATGCCTGAGTTAATCAATAAGGTTAACTACATTTGTGAGGGTTAGGGTCAATAAAATTTGTTCTTGTTCAATACCAGAAGTAATGTAACTGCTTGTATTTACTTTTGTCATACTTTGCATCAACTGCTAATTAATTAAACTTCTGCTGAAATTAATAAATAATAATTAGATATACACATTAAAAAATAATTCAAAATGAAGCAGATTGCTATTTCTTGAAAATATAAGTATCCATATAGTATGTCAATTAAGAAAAAAACTGAAATATTCCAAATATGTCCACAATATGTCCAAATATGTCTGCAATATGTCCAAATGTATGCACAATATTACAAATTTCAGACTATTGCATATTTTAGCATATATATCTTTAATGTACAGATGAATATTCTGAAATAGCTAGAATTTTTGACACCAATTTTTGAAAATGAGTTGGTTTTTTAATTTATTTTATGTATCAAACATCTGGACACTATACCATAAGATTTTGTAAGCTACAATTTATCATAACACTTTTTACAGTCTGAGAAATTAAAATTAGCAAAATTTTTGGTGTGTTTTTTAGGTATGTTAAAACTACTCCAAAAGTATTAATTTCCCATTACCATTTCACTTGCAACATGTTTTAAAATATGGTCTCCTATCTTACTTATAAGACCCTTCAGCATTTTCTTCTTTCCTTCATCTGTTGCTTTTGAAAATATTTTTATTTTGTATTTTGGAGAAGTGTTTTTTGTCGACCATCTTGGGTTTTTTATTAATAGACATCATACGTTTTCTACTGCTGAACAGGATATACAGTAAGTATTTTTTAGGGCAGAATAAATAGTTGCAAATATTGTATATTTATTAGCACTAAAAGAATGGGGAATGTTGTTTCTTGAGATGATATCTCCAACAATTTTATTTGAAGCATACATTGTTTATAGGATCAAAACCCATACAATTGTTTCTTAAATACTCCCATTTAAGTTTACTGTTTCGATTTTTTTTTCTAATGCTAACACTTTAAGTCTTATGTGTTTTGTCATGCTACTTTCCTCTTAAAATCTACAAATATCTAATATTTACAGGATCTTGGTGGTTTTTTACTCAATAAATCTATATCATATCATCAGTGTACATTTTCAAGCATAAACACAAACATATATCTTAAGCGATTCATGAATATAAATACTTTCCTTTCTTGTCTTTTTAAAGAGTTAAAGAGACTAAATCATTTCAAATGAATGCACTAACTGTCTGCTTTTCTGAAAGCAAAAGCCAAATGAGTGGTTAAAAATATTGCAAGTTTGAAAATGCAAATGGTGTTATCCAAATATGCAGCCATATGTCCACAAGACACTCATTTTTTGGAAAATTTGTAAAGCTTTGAAGAAAAAATATATTTTGAGATTCATAGCCCTGTTCCCCCCACATCCTAAATGTAATTAGAAAACAACCACATTAAAATGAAATGTCAATAGTACTAGTAGTACTAACTTTATTGTATGTTACATATTTTTCTTATAGTAACACAATTGCTATACTGAATCCAAATGCTTCAATATGCTATAAAATTCTGTATAATGATTAGATACATCTTCATAAACTACCTTATTTTCTAACAGGTATTTTTTCTAAACACCTGAGGAGTTAATAGAACCTCTTCAGGCTTAGACGTTCACCAAACTTTAATGTAAATTAATTTGTGTAATTTATACTGCGAAGTTTGTCTAACCTTTAAGCAACTTTACTCTGCTGTGCTGATCACAGCATCAGTAACAATGAGGGATATGAGGCCAAATCCAAGTGGTTAAACCCCTAACAGGAAAATATCAATTAATCTTTTTCAATGGAGTTGAAGTATGGGTAATCCTCTCATTAAATAGTTTGAACTTTTCTCCCGGTAAACAAAAGAAGAATAATGAGTGATGTGGTCTGACTTGTTTACATGGAGAATCTTCAAGAGGCTTAGGCTCAGCTTCTCAACACAGGGTTCTTCATAGTCACTTGTCACTAATTGCCCTTTTTAAAGACATTTGTGTCAGTTCAGAAATTCCAAAAAGAAAAGGTTTTCTGGTTTCAAGAATGATAATGAAAAATGCCAATATTTTTATCTGGTACGCATTAATTTCACTGTTTGGAACATTCATTTCCCAATTTAATAATTAATTATATTTTTAAATGTGTGGCAACTTTAAAAAGTACTGTGTTATGTTTCATTGGTGGCTCACATTTTTCTAAGTAAATACAGGTCTTGAAGAAATCCTTCTGGTACTTCATTTTGACATGAAAAGTGAACAGGAAAAAGGATATATTCTGGTTTAACTCTTTTACATAAACCCACCGTATTTTCAGAAGTATGAACTTAATTTGCAATATCTTTTATGCTTACTTGCTTCTCAAACTCAGGCTTGGAGATCTGGGTTTGGATTTAGCCTTGCCTAAGAATTCAGACAGAATCAGTCAAACGCTTTCAGTTCTCTACTGCCATTTCATTTTTCCTCCAAATACACATTCTCCATCAGCAAGCTCAGTTATCTTGGAACAAGATGAAGTGTTTTAGTATGCAGATGTAAGAACCAATTCAGAAATAGTAAGGTTAAGAAATTTCAGTAGGGCTTTGCTGCAATAATTCAGAACCTTAGATCCAGGTACCAATCATATTGGACACAAAATATAAAAGCCATTTGATAAGGACTTCCTCTTCAACTGCTTCTGATAATCTTAAAGAAAAAAGTTATTGTATAAGATGACAGGGATACCACACGTTTTGCGAAACAACAAGCTTCTATTTTCTCTATTATTTCTCTTTTCTCCTTTTAAAAAATTAAGACTTAAAAAAAATAAGTCAAGGAAAGCATATACTCTGGTCGACTTCATTAGATGGAGAACAAAACTTGTAACACAGCATACAAAAAATTAGATACATAATTTTGTCTTTGAAGAGGATTGTTATAATAAAGGGGAAGTTTGATTCCAAGGAATTTTTTTGTTTCTTGATGTTTTCATACACAGAGAATTTGTAGGCCAATGTATTTTGTATGTTTCATTTAACAATACTGTGTTGATGAAAATTAAATCACTTTGGGAGAGCCAGAGAATGCAGTGGGTAAATTCATGAAAAGTCCCATCTCCCTCTACTGCAAACCAAATCCTGAATTTGCCTGCTTAGATCAGGAAATTGTTTGTCTCATTTCCATCTGTTATCTCTGCTTGATGAAGGTTTTTACTGGGGCAACATTTCTCCAAATACATTGGAGTGTCTCTGACAAGTCATCAAAATCCTACATATAAAGCAAACTATGTGTAAATAGAGGGAAAAAAAGAGAGCAAAAAGGAAATATAGACGGTATATTCTTTTAAATTATTTATTACTTCCCAGGGAGATGCAAGAAAGGATTTTTGAGGAACAGTCCTGAGGACCAAACTGTTCTAATAGCTCTAGAGATAGCTCTATTTTTCAAGGTTCATTGGATCTGTTAGTCTTGCAGCTTATGTTTTAATAATTCTGAACTTTTTCAGCAATGTTTATTGCACTGTATTAATAGGTCAAAAGATCTAAACCCTTATATGAATCTTAATTTTTTTAAATTTCTGTAGGAATGAACCAAAGGTCAACAGTCTTTTCTCCACTGTCCAGAAACAATGAAACATTTGTCTAGAGAGTACAGTATCCTTGATGGTGTTCTTATTGATAGAAAGAAATAAAATGAGCAGGTATTTAATTTTAAAAAAGCGAAACAATTAAAATTAAAAAAATGTCACAGATGTTGCTTACATAGAGACAGGAGCAAAATATGGAGGGCACAAATCTCACTTTAAACATGAGTATTCATTATCTGACCAGAAAAATCTTATTGTCTGAATAGCTGCGCTTTATGTAAAAAGGTCATGATCTGTTTCATGACATTTGGATGACCAGCTATCATATAAAATAAGCTTCAGCTTCTCTTGTATATGCCATCTAACCAGAAATTTGTCCTGAATTTTCTTTGAATTTTGGAAGACAAAATATACATTTTCCTGTTACTGCAACAGTAGCAGGTCTGATGGAAAAGATTTTTCTCTTTATCTTCTTCATTCATACATCTCAACCACTTTAGATTGTGGTTATTTGGCCTGTGTTTAAATGAAACTTAATTCATTTAAATTATTAACAGAGGATTTTGCATTTTCAGAGAACAGTTCTTGTATTAACAAAGCTGCTTATACATGAATATGCGGAACTGCATTTTCTGAAGATTTTTACATGTGATGTATATGTATGTTTAAATACAAGTAGAAATATCTGAATTGGTTTTAATAAATATCAGATAAAGATACCTTTGCTATTTAAGGAAAAGTCAGATGTCATCCCCAATGCTTTGTCTTTCATCAATTGTCATATTACCCCGGGGAGCTGCTAGTGTAATCTGAAGATCTCTTACAATCAGAAACTAGACACACTGTTATCCTAATACAGTTTTGATCATTTTCTGTTAGCTGTAGTCTCTAATACTGTATTCAACTTAGAGAAAAAGAAAAGTAAAAGAAATTGTATCAGATTCAAGAATTACATGATTAGTAATAATTGGTCTGATGATTGTGGGAGTCACAGTCTCTGAGGTCATGTTTTGTCTAACTAGCTAGCTGGGCATTTAGCCTGCAATTTATCTACATATAATGCTCTATAGAAATGACGAACTAAATATTTACATCACAATGTAGTCGTTGATATTTAATAAAAGTCCGAAAATCTTTAAGGGCTCAGTCACAGTGAATTTACTTCTGTTTGGTAATGTACATTCCAGCTATGATCATAGTACCTGTTGATGTGTCTATTCAGTGAAAGAAGTTTAAGTTGAATTACCTCACAACTGACACGAATAAGATTGTACAGATGGTGTTTTCTTACGTGTATCGATTGATGTGCATTAACCGGTTAAGCTACGGAAACTTAGTTTCTGACAAGTCTGAGATTCAAAACTCTGGGAAAGGGAAATATTAGGAAATACTCTTGTGATACTTACATAGATGTGCATACTTAGAGTTTTTTAATCCTTGACTAATTCTGATAAGGGAATTTTAAAATTAGGCATTATCTTTACCTGCTTGGTATTTGACTTGATAACCGAATAACATCCACTGTGCCCTTTCGAACAGCTGAGCAGTCCAGCTACATAGTGAGACACCTTACATTCTTGGAAGCAAGTTCTTAACTACAGTTTGGGTTCTTTTGAACTGAGATACAGCATTTAATTTTTAGTGTGATTTCTGTTCTAAGTCATTTCAGACCTCTTCAAAATAAATCAGCTCAGTTGCAGGACATGATCTTAATGAAACTTCTAGGGCTTTATGGTAAAAACCTAAAATTAATGTTAGAAGAATTTCATTTGCCTTTTGGCTGAAAAAAAATGGTGATCATGATAAAGAAAAGTATATGTCACACCAAGTTCTCTTATCAACTTCAATTTATTTTATTCAAACTGTAAGTTATTTGTTCCTCTGGAAACTATTATTCTTTACCTCATTTTAAAGGAACACACATGGCGAGAATGAATTTGTACATTAAAGCAGTGCTGTTGTAATTGATAAACAGATGCAAAAAACTGCCCACCAGTATCATTCATCATCCCTTTTTCATCAGCCTATGAATCTTGCACTTTAACCAAATTTACTATTGAGTCTGGCAGACAACTTTTACACTTGTTTTCTTGGGTTGGTTTTCTGCCAGGCTGCTGAGTTGAATCAACTCAAAAAAGAGCTTGTAAAAATCAAGGTCCAGCAAAATGGAGAATAATAAAAAAGAGGGAAAGGTCTCTAAAGGTAGCACCACTAATGTGTAATTTCACTTGAATTAATATAAAGGCATTTATATATTGCAGTAATATTATAGTATGGAAACATAAACAGAAAAGAGCTTCTCTGGACATGATCTTTCTACTTATTACTTTGTATGAAAGATTAATCAATTTTAGCCATAGAAAAAGGGAGTGATCTTTGCAGGAAGTCATTTAGAGGATAAGTCTCCTGAGAAAGATAATTCCTAGCAAAAGACAGCAACCAGTTCTCTGAGAGGATATCTGAATTTCTCTTCTTTCACAGCTATGACAAATCATTTACTATTTGTTCCCTTATTGCTCCTATTTAATAGAAAAATAAGTAAAATAGGGTCAACATTAATTAATGCACATTGAAGTTTCATTAGATTAAGGTACTAAATACCAAATGCATAGAATCCTCAAGTGGAAAGTGCAAGGTAGTGAGAGAACAGTGAACAACATTTGGAATTGTAACAATTAAAAGGGGCGAAGAGAAGGAAGATGTTTTCATAGTGTAGTGGTGACAGGTACTTCTGATCCATGGTCTATTCTCATTTAAGACTATCAGCATGAGAGGAAGTGGATGGTTTATATAAACACTTACATAATTATAAGATTTCTTCTACTCTGAACTAAAGTAAGTGAATTTCATGCCATTTTTACCAGGCAAAAAAATCTTATGAATGTTTATGGATACTGCAAAACCGGACTAGGAAAGGGAATTCAGTATTTCTGTATGTTCTCCTGGCTGTTGTGAAGATTCACAGCTTCCACTCTGTGAAGGTTTGGAAAGAGATCTTGAGCTTCAATTATGAGAAAGGATCTTTTCCAAGTACTCTTGGTGACCCTAAGTGTAGCATTTATCTGGAAACAATATTCAAAGAATGGATGCCAGTGGTGCTGAACTGAAACTGTGCAGGATAGTGGATTATAAACCCTGTGGGGTGATCCGATTGGGGATGAAGAGAATGGACTTTTGTCCTGGGATTCACATCATGAGAATAAAATGAAAGTACACTGATGATCCTGAAACAAAATGCTACATCATCTGAATAATTCGGATAATGAATAGGTCTGATTACTGATGTAGTTGCTAAAAAAACTTTTAACACATGAGTCAAAGTAGGAGAAGCATATGGTACCCCACAGTAAGGGGAAGATGCTCTTTATCTTCAGCACTAAGGAAGAAAAAATAATAATAAATATTTTGGATATAATGGTTCAAGATATTATTCATACTTGGGTTTGTATGGATATGATACTCACTTTCTATATTGTGCTGATTGGTACAAGAAACAGCTATGTAACCTGTGGTAATAATTTAAAGTGATTTATTGTTCTGTATTATCAGATGCTGAGAACTTATTTGCAAAATTACAATGGAAACTAAGGAAAAGACCAGTGACAAATCTTTCCTCTCGTAAAAAAAGGAGAGTATCATCTTCTTATCTGGTCTCCTAGTGTGTTCCAGGTCAAGTCAGCGCATGCTTCAGACTTAAAACAGTAGAAAATGGGGTGGTGAGGGGAATCCAATACATCATAAATATTGCCAGTGAGAGCACTTGATTGTAAAGTATTGTTGGGATGTATGTAGGCAACATGGTTGGCTTTCCTAGTTCCTAGAAGCCTCTTCCTTTGCGTCTTCTTCTTTGTTTGTTGGAAGAAATTAAAAAACAGTTGCATTTGTACTTTTTAACAATCTAGAAATGTGGAGCTTTTTATACATTTACAATGTTTGACTATTCCATAAAAGATGGTATAATCACACTTACCTAAATGTGTACTAATATATTTCCAAACTTTGTGATTTGCTCTTTAATCCATCTCACTGTACACTTGTTTGTTCTCATGCACTAAGCCACTGAAATGTTTATTCTGAAATTCTAAACACAGTATCTGGAGATGATATGTATTTAAATATATGGACCTTTAGGAAATACTTAATAAATCTTTACCTAAATTGTATTTGAATTTAGGACAATGCAAAATAGAGATGCTGCATTCACGATAAATGTATTTATGAATTCCTATATAATCATTAAAATACCATATGCATGATAAACTGAATTTTGTTTTAGAAAGGCACAGAAGTACATCCCAGATTAGTAATTTTTTTTTTGAACACACAGTGTTTTACCCATCACAGACTATGAAAGCTGTGCCAAATTTTACATTTTGCAGCAATCCTTCATACCTATTCAATCTTCATATCCATGGGAATTTGCCAGGATCACTTCAGTGATTTACAAGCCCCTTTCCCCCATTCATTGCTGTAGACTGGCCATGGAAATCGAGTCATTAGCTTTCTAGGTTTTCCAAATCTTCCTTGGCTCCTGAACCACTGTTGTAGAAGATGCTATTCCAATAGATAGAAATTTAACTCGTTTCAAGAAGCTTTTTCTGGCTCAGTAACTACCAGTTTTCCCTTTTTCTTCTGATGGAAAAAATCCAGTTTCACCTAAAATTACCAACAAGGGACCACATAGATTAAAGATGATTTCAAGGGGCTATAGGCTGGCTTTCTATCATTTTGAATTCACTTCTGTGTGAACAAAGCCTCAGGTAAACCTTGTTTATGAAAACCAAATGAACTGAATCCTAGAATGTTCATTCCACCCTAGTAATTAGAGCTGCTGATTAACACCTCACATTCACAGCACTTGCATAAACATAAACCTAAGCAACAGCAACAGAAAGTGTCATTAGGACAATCTTAAGAACACGAAACCTGTCACCTGCTGCTGCTGACACTGAAATTTGTTGATTGAGCTGAAATACATTGCTGGTATATAATACTGCAAAGGAATAAGCAGAGGTCTCTACCTCTCTACAGCAGAAGTGAAATTATAAGTGACTGAGGGACCAAGGAGGAACAGTAAAAGGGATTCTAAATTTGGGCCTGATTTTACCCTACGAACCCTCTGTTCTTGGACATCTTCTCTTTGAAGCAATAAAGTGTGAACGGATCACATTTTGTGAACTGCCTTTCACCATTACTACTGAAAGCTCTCACTAGGAAAAAAGAGAGAAAATTATGTATCTTGCCTTGTGCTCTGTTATCTTTTCTCATACTATGAGCTAGTCCCCTGGAAGGAGTGGGAGCACTGTAAAATCAGATCCTTAACAGTGTCCTCCTCAACATAGTAACAGAGAAGAGTTAGCTACATATGCTGATGAACAGTGAATGTTTCAGAAATTATCATGTGAATAGAGGATAGGAAAAAAATTAATTAAATTTGTTTGGGCTTTGTTGGGTACAAATATCCATGGGCTTGCAAGGAGAGCTTATGCAACTAGTATCTTCCTTTGGTGATTAAAAAAGGATTTTTGGCATGTTCTGCTGGGCTTTTTGACCCTGCTGGGTCAAACAAGGCAGAGTGCTTTAATAGAATACGTTGAATTAATTATATTAAGGTAATTAAAATGCTATCTCACAGTTGTCTATCCTGGATTGGTTCTGAGAAAAACACGTTATCTAGATAAAATGAGAGAGATTAATAAAAAAGAAAAAGAATAGAAAAAAACCAAAGATTTGGTTGATTGTCCAAGAAGGATCCTAGTTGTACTTAAGTTGAGAATGTTTTCATCAGAAGTATTGAAAGGTGTCTAAAAGTAAGAAAAATGTGTTTATCTGGAGCTGAGATACTAGATGAGCATACAGCATTAATCTGCATGGTTGATCCCAGCATAGACTAGTAGATTGCACAGATGTTGTGATATCAGCCATTTTTCAATATAATAAGAGACATTATAGATTAAATAACTCCTTGTAATATAGCATAAATAGAGGGGAAGAGGATGGATAAGACATGACTAAGAGTGAAGAAGACTTTTGATAAGTAGTCATTGGTGCTTGAATTTCGTCCACGTTTTCCAAATTAATTTCTAAGACCTTCTTTAGCTTTGTTTCATTTAACTTTTCAGATTTTAATAGGAAATGATTCATATTTGAATCTGTATTTTTAATCCTGCTTATTTAAGAACTTTGTAAATATCTTAAGATAGAAGTACTCTATGGGTTACCATGCTAGCTGCCTAGTGCCATATATCCAGTTAATTAGAGTGGGATTTTCACCAGTAGGGGGCAGGATCTATTTGCTAGTTCGAGTTTTCTTGTATTTTTAACTTATGAGTTAAAATATTATACAAATGAGAGCTAAATTTCATTTGTGAAATAGAAGGGCAGAACAAATAAGTTATTTATATAGTTAGCTATGAATTATTTGCCACAATATACTACATTAATGAAAAGTCATAATAAAATCTACATTTTAATTTTAATTTGAGATTATTCATGTCCTAATTAAAAGGAAGATTCTTTGGAGATTTTTGGTCATCAGAAATGAGGTCAATGCTGAAGTAGCACGTACATGGGTTTTTTCTGTTTAAGGATATCTAAGTACATTATTAAAAGTGAGTATCTACTATGATCCTGTGCCATATTTTTATTATACTCACACTGAAAATAGTTTAAAAAGAAATAATATTTACTTAAGGACAGAAAACAAATGGAAGATAGAGATGAAAATGGGACTCAGGAGTTCCAGTGGTTAATTTTGCGTACATCAAGTTAGTTCCTTTCCAAATTTTTAAGGTATTGTTTGAAGGGTGTTTTAAGGGTATACAGTCTTAAACGACACCTTTTAGCATTGTCTGTTTTGCACGTTGATATAAGAATGTTTTTAACCTTTTAACAGGTTATTTTTTTCAATAATCTCTTATATTCTTAATTTTTTGAAAACCTAAACTAAGTCTTTCACCAGATTTACTGTCTTGGTAATAATCTAATAGCTAAGAGAACTCCAGTCAGCAAAGGGCAGTTGCACTATAGTGTGGAGAAGGAAAGTATAAAACTGCTAGAACCCTCAAGAAGACGGAAAGTTATGTAAAATAATACTGTTAAATACACATAAGATTTACTCTTAGTGTATGCTGTTTACATATAATGTGTAATAAATATATTGCAATAAATTTGATAACTCCCAGTAGTATAATTACATAAAACGGATATGTATTCAATTTATCAGAAAATAAAGGAAAGAATGAAACAAAGGAAGAAAATATTTCACAGAGCTTAGCACAAACTAACTCTTTTTCTGACTTGCAAGGTATAATTTTGTTCTGCAAGCCTCTTGAATGTTACCAGATAAATGCTATTTCTTTAAGTGCATCTGCTTTTACACAATGAAGTACATTTTGATAGAACTTCTGACAGAGGGGGAAAAAATGGATGCACTTCTCGTCCACAGAGCTTTTTCCAAACCATACTTGAAATAGTAATGAACATGTTGCTTCAATTATATTGACTCAATCAGATCATATGTTAAAACATTACCAGACATATTGATAAATTCATTGATTCTTCCCATTCTTTTGGTCACTGGACTATAGAAAAAGGGATCACTAGCCATTTGACCTTCATTGTGTATTAAATAAACACCAGATGGTAAGGATTCATTCAGTAAATCTATTCTTTCTTCTTCATAGTCATGTTCACACTGTTGCTTCCCACTGAGTCTTTATCTTTTTTTGTCGTGGTGCCAAAGCTGTCTCTATAGCACCTTTCATGCATCACAGCTTTCAAATCTTGTCCCATTAGTTTCATTTTGTTTCTATCATAAATAATCTACTACTTTCTCATACACTTTTTCATTACCTAATAATGATCAGTCTTTGTACAAAAGGGGAAAGTATTTAAAGGTTAGTGAGTACAGTTTACCCATTAGTATATAGTCTGTGTGACACTTTATAAGAGAAAAATTATTACAGGTGATAATTCTGCATTCTATGAAACATCCATACTTTCAATAACTAGGGATGTTTTTTTTGCTTAGTTTGAATGACCCTTCCATTTTAAGAATAATACTGTCTAGAAGTTGATAACATGAAACTTCACTTAGGAAGAGTTACATGACTGGAATTTAACCATTTTGAATATCTTTCCACTGGACCATCTTGTGGAAAGTTATAGACTTAAAGAGGATTTAAAATGTTATAGTTAAGGGCTATGTGGATCCAGATGTAGATTTTGAAATGAGCTGCAAAGTTGAAAATCAAAATTTGGTTCTGAATCATTATTAGTTCAAATAGGTGAAAAAAAAATCCCATAGCAATAAAATTCAACCTTGTACATAGAAGTGTAGTATGTACTTCTGTGAAAAAAAAATATGCACACCTTTTTTTCTCACTAATTATACTCAAGAGTAATAGAGATCATTCTGAGTTATCACATCAGATATATTACTGATTGAAAAAGTACCCTATCCAAATCTCTAATAGAAAATATTCAGTATTAGGATTATATGACTAGTAAAGAGAGAATACAATAAAAATTGGGTGGTCATTTAAAGCACAACAGCATTACCTCTTTATATGAACCATGGCCTTTGAAATAATCTTATGTTTTAAGTTACAAAATTTACCAGCATTTTGGGGTGGGTTTTTTTGAGGGGTTGTATGTTGAGGGGGTTGTTTTTATTTATTTTTTTTTCTTTTTAAATTTAGGCATTGCAGTGCACATATGCTGGAAAGGAGGGAAATTATAAGGTAAACCTTCTGACAGTGGCTTTGTCATAGTAATCAACAAAAGAGACTGTTTTAATTCCCCTGAGCACAAAGAAACACTAATGCTGCTGAGAGTTTTGATACTTCCTGGATCTCATAGCGTATTCTGTTAATCTGCAGGTAGCATATCATTTTACAAATAAATAGTAAAGACAGTAAATATTCACTTGTCCCTTTACTAACACATCATTTTTGAGTTAGGAAGCATATGCTGAGTCTCACATGAAAGTTTGTTCCTGCAAATGAAACAGAAAAACAATATCTGAATTGAGAAAAGAGGAGGCTGTTTGTGGGGCGTTGTTTTTACTGTCTACCTGCCTATTTTTATCTTCCCCTTGGTATTTCAGGAGTGTGAGAATACCGTAAGAGAGAAGAGGGATGAGTGACCAAACTGTACAGATCATGCCTACCTTAGTGCCTAGGTGATATCACTGTGCAATCATTCATTGTCACATGCTCAGTGACTGTGACTGCTCAGCTTACCTAGAGCAGGCAGTGCCTAATGTCCCACGCACACAAGACAGTAGAAGTGGAAAAGCTGGGGAGAACAACTGAGTTCAAAATGCATTTCTTAATCATGATTCATTACTCTACTGTCACCTCAGAAGCCTGGAATATTTTCTGGATTAATCCAAATAAGAAGCCACTTTTTGTGTGTGTTTCTGTTGATCATCTGACTAGAGAGGCCCATTGGTTTTTGTTTTTTCCCTGGTTCCAGCATAGAACTAGCAATGCATCAGTTTTTTATTGTATCCTCTGTGATGACTGTGATGATTACTAGTTCTAGACTGTTTAGTCCTAGGAGAATTTTAGTGACTTTACTTACATTTTATTTTTGACTTGCTAACAAAATGACCAATTTATCCTATGGATAGTTACTTCTGGATGGCATTTAAATTAAATTAATGACTCAAATGCAACACAAAATCATATTTCAAGTTACCTTCTGGTGGTTACAATAGAAGGAAATCATATTACTTGGTCAAGGTTATTTTGTCTACTTAGGCTTCAAAGCAAAAATATGTGGTGGAGGAGGAATGATGTCACTTTAAACCTGCTATTTAGCTCCAAAAGCTGAAAAAGGCAGTGTAACTCCCTCATGCATAAATATATCACCTTAAGTTTATATTTCACTACTTTTTAAAAGTACTGAAGAATATGCCACAATATGTCTTGTTCTAGCAGCTGAAAAATTATGCTATGACTAAAGTGACATCATTCTGCCTCCCACAGAATGTTTTGGCTTTGAGAGCTCAAGGAGCAGATGAAATTAACATAAAATGTCACTGTCATAGAAAAAGGAAGAAAAAATATTAACATCTCCTGTATTTCTTTCAGAGATCTGAGTAGGAGGTCACAATATAGCATGTCACAAGAATTTGAGGATGAAATAGAACCTTTTGCTGAGGGTCAGTATAACAAACATTGTTGAAATTTTCCAAATAAGGGTTGCCATAAATCAAGACTGTCTATAGGATTTCTGTTTCTTCCACTAGGAGTTGCTCCATAGGACTCTTTCATTTATCTGTATATTACCATTTGCTAATTTTTAAATTGTTCCTAGGTTCGGTTCAGAATGGTTGGTAGAACTCTAAATCAAGATAATGAACTTAGTTCTCACAGTTCATTTTTTATTTATTTGTACAATTTTGTTTCATAATCTTAACGAAAAATGATGCTTCTGCTGTAGTAAACTATTCTGTGGTCTAAAAGCAAGACATTCTCTGACTCAAAGAGTTTAAAACCTAGATATCAAAAAGGTCATGATAGGCTGGAAACAAAGCCAGGCAGCAATTAGTCACATTGGAGAGCAAAGTAACAAACTGAACAAAGCTTACCAAAAAAAGATCAAGGTCTCACCTCACCATATTCAATCAGTGTGAAATAGAAATGTTTCTGTGGATATTAAGTAGACTTGTGATTTAAGAGTCAGTACTCCTTTAAAAAAAATTTTAACAAAATTTCCTATGATTAAAATTGATGTGCAAATTTTGATGCAAATTTTGAAGCTGTTTAACATCAAGTAAGGGGTGGTCTAGGTGTTGAGAGGACTTAGCAAGCAGGAAGGCTTAATGTGGAAATCAAAAGGCCTGTTTTGATCATGCTAATTTAAAGTGCCAGCTACACATTCATGAGAGATCAGAAAGGTAGGTCACAATGCTGGATGTGGGTAGGTGTTTAGTCAACAGCTAGGATTGTGAGATCCTGACATAAGGAGCGAGGTGTAGACAGTGAAAAACTGCTGATTGAGGGCAGAGTAGTAGGAGAAATAGACTGAAAGAGGGAGACTGGAATGGGAGGAGGTATCAAAGAATGTTTCTGAAGGAATGACGAGAAATGAGAATAACAAGTGAAGGAAGACAGTAATAGGAAAAAATTAAATATCTTTTAAAATAACATAGCAACATAGCACTGTAAGATAAAGCAGAACTTCTGTGCTATATCCAGAAAAAAGTCCTAACAGAGCAGTACCTATGGCAATAACCAGGGAATTCTTGACAGTATGGTTCTCACTGTATTACTGGTCTAAATAATGCTAGAATAAACAGCATTAGCCACTGAGTTCAATATAACATTGACTTGATCCGGTTTTCTTGAATTTTTTACCTCCTGTTTATAGAGAATCACAGTCCCTAACAAAATAAAGAACTAAAAATGAGACCTCTTATATTTAATTTACCTTATTGAGAATTATTGCAGAAAATACAGAAAATGCAACACAAAGAGTAGATTTTTTTATTAAATAGTAATCTCTAACCTAAAAGTCAAATTTGCTAGAAAATGTTGTATTTCGCTTCCTTGGTACAAATTTCCTTCCTTTTTGATTTTACTCATAGTGAATAAGATAAATATTTCCAGTGTAGCTTCTAAGGATTTTTCCCCTACTACTGTTAAGGATAGCTTTGCTTTTTCATGGAACCAAATAACTGGGGCTGTGGTGGTGTCCAAATTCGTAAGATAAATTTGCTGATGAAATGCAGTGCATATGTATATAGAAAAGTTTCATTACTTATTTAAGTTCTTCTTCAACAAAGACAGAAAAAGAACCAGAAAAAGTAGAGAAACAGAGGTAGGTTCGAACTGTGCCCCACACACAACCTCTAGTATACGAAGAAATTAAAAGCCAAAGTAAAAGTTCAAGGGTTTGGATAGAAGGTCATCTGAGTGAGCAAATTCAGTGGCATGAAAACAGTGTTTTTATCTTCCAAAATGAATTTTTTCATAATAAAGGATGAATAAAAATTTGATAAAAGATGTCACTGAGAAGAGAAGCATGATTTATTCAGGTATGCATAATGTATAGGGAGCTTCAGACACTTGCTGAGGGCTAAAAACACTATAAGAAAGACAAATTTTTGTGGGTGGAAACCAGAGTTTGAATCTCAAGCATTTAATGGAAATCACAGTTACACTGAGAACTATACGATGAAACCAATGAAGAGGAAAGAGAGAATACAGAGAAACTGAGCTTTGCAAGAGAAAGTTGACCCAGCAACTGATTCCTAAAATTGCTCATAATCATTATGAAAAGAAAAAAAAGTCCTAATGCATATTCTTTAGCAAGATAAGTGAGAGGTGACTTGTGACTTGTGACTTCAGCTGAGAAAATACTGATCTTTCTTAGCTGTTGATCTGTAAAAACAATCAAAGGACCTGTGCAAGCCCAGGATATTGAGAAGTAGCTGAAGAATATTTATCACAACTTGAGCCTGGAGATCTTCTGTCTGAGTTGCTATAGCTTTTGGTGTAAACAGTCAGAGAGGTGTGATGATAGCCACATCATTCCCAGATTGTTACGGTAATGATCTAGATTAGATTGAAATTTTGTTGTTGAATATGCAATTGCAAAGCAATATGGTGATATATTCCAAGACATTATAATGCTTGGCCTCTACTGGCTGTTTAAAATACTGCTTTTACTGTTTGACACAATCAAATTGTTGGGATATCGCTGCCTGCAGATGATGATGTTTAACTAAGAGGCAAGGAATACCCTGTGTCCAGAAAAAGCTCCCTGTTTGAATTTCAGCTGTCAGTATCACATGACCAAGAGCCATGCAGCAACAATACAATCTGTCAGCTCATGCCATAGGTAACTTCTCAGGAATAGATATTTTCATGTTTCTTATTTTCCATTGTAATATGAAATATTTCCATGAGGAGAAAATTGGAAATCAAATATGGAAGTATATAGACTTTCAGAGATCACTTACCGATAGTTTTTAAGAATCTGTGGCTATCAGCAAATGAGGAAGATGCAGCATTTCTCCAGAGCAATGCACTTTAGTGAAACTTAAATGAATGTCAGTCTTTGAAATGTCGGTTTGACACACTAGTGTAAAGAATTTTCTAAAAACTGAAAAAAGTAATAAGAAAGAGAATACTTAGCTGTAGAAGAGTAAAATTTGTCTTTAAAAATGTTGCAAATCTTAATTTCCATATCCATTATTAACCTTCTCCAACATGATTCATATTCAAAAATATGCATCCATTATTAAGGCATGCACAGTTGGCCAGACCCTGAGTTCCTTCATGAAAATATTTCATTACTTTTTAATCAGCTAAAGAAGAGAGAATTTGTTTTTGATTGTGAGGGATCAGAATCTGATCTTCTTGTTTTGTATAGTACTAATAGTAATATTCAGTATTGGTCTTCAGGTGAAGTTTTGTATTACACTTCAAAATTAAATGTTTTAAACTTTTGCTAGCTATTATCCTTGGTCCAATACACAAAATAATTTATTTCAGTACAACACTGTGAGATTCAGAGAGCTTCATTCTGCTGGTTTGCAATGAAATGTTTTGGAATGTCAGTATGATCATTAGGCATTGCTTTCGAGGAAACAGCAAGTTTTGATTAAGGAAAGTCTTCAGAGTCTGGGTCCACATTTATCTTTGAATATTGTAAATGCTTTCTAAATAGGTAGATACTCATGCACGCAGACTTCCAATTATATTGTAAGTATTTGATATAAAACTGTAACACTTTATATGCATAAATATTAGGTTTTATGATTACAGCTGCATTCAGAATGTAATAAATTTAAGTGTTATTCAAATGTTTGTATATTTTACATATTCTAGGATATAGACCTACATTCTAAGGGTTAGTAACTCTCTTACATGGTTTGCCTCATAGACAGATTTGTCTTAGTACGTTGTACTTGAAAGAACAGCATTAAGGAAGCCTTTCTTTTCAGTTCCTGATTGTGATTGCGAGCATATCAAATTTATTCCCTTGTAATTGAAACCATTTTCCAGAAGCATTGAGAAGTGTATGTAGTAGTTTGTTAGAGAGCTTACAGAAACTCTATACTGACAGACCAAAAAGCCATTCGACTATCACTTTATGTCATTAACAATTTCTAAACCCATTACAGATGGGATGGACTGATTAAAACTGAGGAGGGAGGATCTTTTTCCCAGCCAGAAATATCCCCTGAGACTTTTCCTGCATGTGAAGTTTCTAATGATTGATGGGGAAAAAATAGGACTGCCTGCCCCATAGTTGCCACACACTTTATTTAGGAAAGAGGTTATTTATATTCCATTATCTGCTTGCATTGGATGTCTTTAGAAGCTAAATATTATCTGGATATTTTTGTTTTAAGACCTAGCAAAATAAAAAAACAACCTCTACATTCTAATTGCTCAGTTTTTTCCTTACATTTCAATATTCACTTTTTATAGCTTCTCTGTCATTTGTATAAATGGTGATAAAAGACTAAAATGTTTATCTTCTACCCCCCACACCTCCCTTCCATTCTGATGTTGTATTTCTGTAAATGAAAGCTACAGCTGGAATATTGTTTTACTACAAATCTCACACCAGCACTGTCGGTTGTGATGTGACACCAGAGATTCTTATCTATAGGCTGAGTTGGAAATATTAAACATTCTCACATTGTGCAGAGTGTTAAAGATGAACATCACTGCAGTGAGGTGCATCCAACACTTCTGTGCTTCCCACCTGATTCTTGAAATATGGCTCCTTTAAAAGGCTAATATTTTCTTTATATAGAAGTGAAAATATTCAAGCACTAACATGTACTGGAAATATTGCTGAATTCTGTGTTCCTCTAAGATCTTTTCTGAAGAGAAAATCTGAGGCCAGAAGAAAGAATGACGATCATTCAAATTAAAAGAAGGAAAAGGTATTATTTCTGTCAAAGTATTGGCAGCACTTCTAGGAGAGGAGAATTTCCAGTTAACCCTAGTGACTAGTTTTCTTTGAGCTGACATAACATTTTAGCACCTTTAAAAATAATGAACTTAAAAGGGAAGCAAAATTACATTTCTGAATGGCTGATTTTATTTTTTTTGATTTTTGTATTCACAGTGTCTTTCATGATTATCAATTCATCAATTATTAAAATGAAAACACTAGCAGGTCCATGGATTCAAGACCAGCCTAACCACTTCAATAAACAATCTGCACTACTTTCATAGAAATGTCAGCATGAGGTGTAGAAAGGGAGTGACAGTAAACTAATGTTTGTGCTATAATTACATATACCTAAAATGTATGAACTAAAGTTAGCTCCCTAGTCTAATTCTACTGAGTAAGGGTATACCACATTACATGAATCAGACCATACGAGGCAAAAGGTCCACAATAATGCAACTGTCATGGACATGGAAGTCTGACAAAACATCTAGATGCTTTACAAATGCCTTACACAGTTGAGATGATTTATTTCATTATGTGCTATAATAAAGTGGTTCAGCAAGATGCTAGAGGGACAAAAGATACAAAAAAACCCCAATGAAAAGTTTCATAGAATATTCTGAGTTGGAAACAACCTGCAAGTATCATTGAGTCCAACTCTTATGTGAATGGCCCACAGGGGGATTGAACACACAACCTTGGTGATTTTAGCACCAGGCTCTAACCAACTGAGCTAATCTCAGGGTTAAACAGCTGTTCTCTACTTCATATTTTGGTGGGCTCTTTCTTCAGATTTTTTTTTTCATTCTCTATTTGCGTGGTTTACAAGACCTAATAATAGAACTTCAGAATTACATTGCAGTACCACATATCTCCTGTTATACATGTTTTAACATTGGTCCCTCACCCAAAATATTCAAATAATAACACATTGTCTTCAAACCTGGATCAGCTGGGAACTGCTAGGAATACAAATAAAATAACTTTAATGCTACACCCAGCATGAGAAGTCTTCTATCAGAATTTTTTCCTGCTATGTGAATACAATGAGATATGCATGATTATATGTAATGATTGTAGTTTCCAAGGTTGTGGCATTGGTGGAAGTTAACACCTAATAAGTAGCTAGTTTTGAGCAACTACAGTCAAACAGGACTTTAACTGAAACGGCAAAAAAAAAGTCTTTCTTAATTGTAAATTATTTGTTCTAAATTATACTCCAAAATAATGGTTACGACAATAAATACTAGACATGAAAACTGAGAGTCCAAAACACAACGCAGTTTAAAGTTTACGTTCTCTGGTTTCTAAGTCAGTCTTGTAAAAAAACCATCACTTGTTAGTTTGGGGCATGCAATTTTTTTTTCAATAAATGCATCCAAGGCTATGGTAAATTTTCATTTTTGGAGTGCCCATCAGCCATGATCCAGTTTAATTCAGTGGAGAGAGTGGATTCTCAGAACCACTGAAATTAAATTTGGTGGACAATAAATTTGTATTCAGTGTTTTTGGTGATGTAAATCTGAGCTTGACAAATGCAGATGCTTGTTCCTTGGAAAAACTTTTCCCTTATTAAGTGACTTCATCATTCCCTGAGCTTTACCATTCTGTATCACAAATCTCATTCTGATTAATCTTTCTGGGTGGGTGGAAGCGTTCAATTTGTACTTCATAGTAGCATCAATACTGCTGTTTGAACATGCTTTTGTCAGCTTTGTTTTGTCAGGTTTTGTTTTCATAAATGGTTGCTTCCATAATACTGCAACTGGTCTTGCTGAATTTGTCCATGTATATTGGGAATACTTCAAGCAGACTGAACACTGCAGGAAAGGAAAGCTGCAGTTGAATAGGTCTTTTCTAACCTTAGGAAAAGTAGTGTCTAAAAAATAATATTAAAAATTATTATACAGTCAATTTCTGCCTTCTAATTTAACTTTGAGACTATAACTTTCAAAGAGGTATGTATTGTATGTACTCATTAATGTATACAGAAAGCTCTCAAAGACAACAAAAGGAATATATATGGTAAGTTAGTCTTTTGATATTGTCACAAATCCATCCATGCCTGTTGTTCTGTTACAAACATGCGAGAATGTTTCAAGAAAAATGGTTGAAACTTATAAATTAAAGGTTCTTCAATATTGCATCTGGCTTTAACATCTAATTAACATTTTAAAGGCTACAGTTTAATTTAAATGAATGGCAGGCCTTTGACTGCACAAGACAGCTCATGAACATGATTACAACAAAGTAATTTCCCTTTGTCAGATACAGACTTTCAGTAATAGTGTTCTCTTAGCTTAATAAAGTTAAGCACCACTTACAATCGGCACTTCATTTTGCTTCTTTCTATTATATAGAATGGTGGTTGTTCAGTTCTTATAGCTGCCATCTGCGTAGGTGTTCATTTGTACTCTCCTGCTGTGTGGGTACTCTGTCTAATTCCCAAGCTTCTAGCTTTATAATAGTTTCACAAAATGGTGTTTGAATTTTTATAAGCCAGTTTTCATTATCATTAGTTGAATGTTCCAAAGCTTTATACTGCCCAATATGGTTCTATTTTGACTCATGTTTGTATGCATTGATAATGTCTCTGTGCTGTAATTTTAGTGTTACAATATGCAATGGAAAAACTTGTTGTATAAGTAAGTTGAAATTTATAAGGCTATAATTTATTCTATAATCTTCGCTTTCCCCCCCAAATTAAAAAAAAAAGATATATTTCAAAATCATTATATAATTTTCCTTTAACTGTTTTAATCCTTTTCAATGCAGTTGCAAAATTTTTTTGAAATTAAAGATATCTTAATGGGTAAAGCATAATCCAATAAATTGGAACATTCTGACACTGGCTTGTCACTATCTAAGACCCCTTGTTGCTGTGAGTTCCTGTAGTTCAACCTCAGACAAAAGAGAAGGATGTGACGGAATGGTATTCTGTCATTTTTTTCCGTATTACTTTGCCCTCCTCTCTCAAGTGAATTCAGGCATTATTACCCCTTTGCTTAGAGCCTGTTAGAGCATTCCACAATAGAAGGTCCCCCTTGTGTTCCTCAAACATGTCATGTTCCCTTGGAGAGGCATATTTGGAAGAGCAATTAAACATTGTTTCTTGCAGAAGAAAGCAAGACAACTGCTAGTATTTTATACTTACATGAGGGCCTCCTTCTCGGGATCCCAGAATGTTTTAGAAGTATTCATTAAATTTATAACACTAACTGAGACATGTACTTTCCACATGTATATTATAGTTATGGTGTGGATGATTAAACAGAATCCTACAAAGGAAAAATCAAAGTTACATATTACATGAAATTTTTTTGTAAAAAAATGTAAGTGCCAGAAATGAAGTTATCATGGTTCTTGATATTTCTCTGTAGTTCAAAATTCATAGGCATTTGGAAAAAGGAATCATATTTTGCCTTAGTTATTTACTGTTGAGGGAATGGTTATTTTAAAATGTATTACTATTCAGTATAACCCTTTAAAATTTCTACTTGAAATAAAAAAAAATCAAGAAAAATGAGAATTAAATCACTTTTCCTCAGTGATTATAGACTAGACGTAGCCATCTACTAATTTAGTTTTCCGGCCCCATATTAATGGACTGATTAAAAGATAACTCATCCCTAAACTGGGGTAAAAAATATCTTCTTTAGTATTCAGGAAATTATTTTTTATTTTGAATTTTTTATAATTTAAACTATTGATTAGATATTCATGAAGTTTTTCTATTCTGAAGTTTTTCTATTCTGAAGTTTTTCTATTCTAAAGTTTTGAAACAAAAATACATGTGACTTGAATTATTTTTTTAAAAATTACAAAGAATTATAAAATAAGTTCCTCAGATTTTAAAACAATAATCTAAATTCTTAAATGTCTTGACATTTGCATATCACATCTCAGGCAAACTTTTCCTATTTTGCAGTATAAGAAACTTGTGCTTTCAGATTCACAATATCCTCTCTAAAACTGAAGATGGTATTGCTAAGAGCATAGAAAAATTTTTTTTGTCAGACTGGAAGATTAGATAAAGCCATGAAATCTTTTGGAGTTTAAGCCCAAGTTTCACTCATGAATGTCACAACTTAGCTGAGAAATTATTTTATAAATTCCTTTGTATTGTGCATATGAAAAAGTAATGGAAACAAGAAATACAGTTGTCTGGATTAATCTGAATGGGGAAAATACTCCTTCATCTCTGCTTACTTACTAATTCTGTGACCATAACACAAATTCTTTTGAGCAGGAAGTCCTATATTCCTTGATGCTGCATATCAATTGCTGTTAGAGAATAGTGCTTAATTTTTTTCCACATTTTCAGAAAAACAAAATTGCTTTGCTTAAAATCCATAATAGAAATCCTAATCCAATTTGGTCAAGGAGACTTCTGTTGTTTTTCACTGCAGTCAAAATTTCACTTCATATTCTTTATTTAAATATCTGAACATCAGGGAATCCTCATGTTTGTATCTGTCAATACACACTATGTAGTTTATTTTGAGCTAAGGTGTTCTGTTAGAACTGAAGCTCCAAGGATCTGTTTTTCATCAGGTACAAAGGATTGTAGGTGTTTGAGTAAGTCAGTGTAAGATTTTTTTCTTCTCTAGTTCTGGATTCAGTACATACTCACTAGTCTAAAAAACTCTGCATGAGCCTGAGCCTAATTAATTCAACGATCTGCAAACTCCATGAGTCTTATCATGGCAACAGCAACAGACGATGCTTCTTAAATTTACATCCTCTAGAGTGTACTTAATAGGATCAGAACAGTCACAGGGAAGAATACTCAGTTAAGGAATTTTTTTTCTGCCAGTAATCGAATTGAGTATTTTCTTTCCATTTGCAGACACCTGCAGTCAGAAAAAGAATATTTTCTTACTGAGCACTGGATTTGTCCTCAAATGTGTACAAAATACAAATGAGAGGAGACTTAAACAAGGAGGAACCATAGTTTTACTGCTGTTATGACTGGGGTTTTGCACAATAAAATTTATGTAAATAGATCCAAGAAGAATAACGGGCATTTTGAAAATATATGTGGAAATACATATTACAGAAATCCAAATTCCTTGAGATACAGTGAAAAACCCAGGGGTCTTTGTGAGCTATTTTGTGATTTGATTGAATTTTTATTTCAGTCCTTCTAATTAATTTTTAAGGTTTAGTTCATAATAAGAAAGCAAGTTACACTTTTTGTTTATTTTTTCACTGTTAGCTGAAAAGGACTAGGACTGCATCCAAATTTTTAAAGTACCAATGAACCAAATACACTTTTTTATCTTAGAATCAACTCACAAAAGTGCAGATGGCACCACCAATAAATGACTGTCATGGACCAAGATCTTTTCTATGCAAATGACTAATGCATCACTACAATTCTGTCAGAGCTACAGAAAGAGGCTGCCAAAAAAAAATCATATCATAATCAGTGAGTGTTCCTGATTGTTCACTGTTTGTAGCACATATGGATCCTCTGAAATACAGAACACCTACCTAAAAGAAATACTGAAATCATTATGCATCATGAACTTTTGCATGTGTTTAGAATGTTTTAAGGAAACTATTTGGTCTACAATAAACAGACATATTTTCCCAGTGTCAATACAGCAATAGCTGTGTTAAAAAAAAAGAAACAACAACAACAAAAAAAACCCACACAAAACAACAACAACAAAACACAACCAAAAAACAAACACAAACCTCATTAGAATCTATGCCTTAATTTACAAAGCAATAACAGTTGGAAAATGAGCTGTTTCAAGCCTTTCTCATAGGTGCCTTGAAATGTATCTATACTATGAAAAGTAGATACGTAATAAATATTTGAGGAACAGGAGGGGAGAAGGAGAAAATAATTCTATTAATAAAACTTTTTCTTGTATTGACCTTAGAAGATAGCTGACTTCTAACACTCTGGTGTCCAGTGTGAGAAATGACTATATGACAATTAAAAATATATCATTTTGGATAAAACCCAAATGTTTAATAGAAACTTATAAGGTATCAAAAACTGCATGCAGAACAAACCAACTCAGAGGGAAATAAAGTCAGAGAATTTTTGAAAGATGATGAGAATAAAATAAGAGCGAATCTAGTTCTATTGAAAACCAGTGACAAATTTGGAAGAAGAGGCTCAATGCAAAGATTGGATAAAATTAGATTATTTCTTGTTCACTCCTTTAAAATGGAAATACATGCTTAAATCAATTTTTCTTTCTGTGAGTCCTGTAGCACTGTGAGAAGAGCTTGACACTCAACATTAAAACTGGTTCGCAAAGATTATACTCCAGAAAACAATTTAGGCAAAAAAGAGATGTTTACCTTCTACAGAAGCAACAAAGATACAGGACTTAAGAGGGAAGCATCTTCAGCTGGGAGAATTTACATGCCTCGACAGTTCAAGTAAGTTTCTTGTACATTAGGAGTCCTCTGTAACAAAGGCCATTTCCCTATCAATCGTGTCATAGCTTGAGTCATCTGAAGATATTTGTCATTCAAGATTTCATAGTCAGTCAGGCCTCCAAGACGGAAGAGATTTTAAAGCTAGATTAGACCTCTACCATTATTTTATCTAATGTATCCTACTTAGCTTAGAGCACACTCTGGAAAACGTTATCCCAACTTCTGTTAAAAATTTGAAATTGTGAAGAATTTCTTCCCTCCAGTCATGTTGTCGTGTTCAGTGTGTAATTTATATCTTGTCTGAATAACATCTAGTTTTTCATTTTTTTATACCCTATGTCATGTTGGATTTGGTTTTGTTAGAGTAACAAATCACCTATATTTTTTCATTTGCATATTTCTACACTCTTAACAAATCTTTTTTTAATCTGCTTTTAAATAAACAAACCAGATATAGCAACTCACATCCTGATGGAGAATGCTTCTATAGCTCAGCCTGTTCTACTGTTTGAATTCTTTCCCTCAATAAAATTATAAAAACAAGCCCCTGAAAATAGTGTTCCACTCAAGCTTTCATTATTGGCGTGTAATGAAATTGTGTTCCTATTCATATCACCTGATGTTACTCAATATAAGGGTATGTATCTATTCTGAGCTGGTCAGGGCTCCCTCTGCAACTAAAGGAGAAGGAAAAGCAATCCTACAATGGCATTCATCCTATTTTAGGAAGGATGATTCGCCTTCTGGAACACTTGTATCTCTCTCTTAACAATACAGGGAACCCAGAGCTGGTTAGAGGTCTACCTTTCAGGCACCTGCACTAGGTGAAAAGATTCCCAAGTATATAGTGAGTTATTTCCATTCTTTCTCATGAGATTTGAATTGACTAAATTAAATAAATCCTTTAGGTAAAACAGATATGGAAAGGCCCATTTTGAAAATTTTTTGAGACTTCAGTTCTAACTACTTCACAGGTTTGGGATCTAAGTAATTGTGCACACTCCAATCAATTTGTGTTTAGGAAGCTGGGGCACTTTACTCAAGAACACATATTTTCAAATTTTGTGAGCCTATTTCTTTCTGGAGTGATGCAAAGTAATGGTTCAAAGCCTTCACAATATAGATTTTTCTATTAATTTTTTCATGGCTTAGTTTGTCATTAGGAAAACAGAATAACATTTCTATTGCTTCTTACATTTCCTGTCAAACCGTATTCTGTCACGTAGTTTGTAATCTGCTTTGAACTACGGCCATATCTCTGCTGTTTGTGTGGCACCTGAAGGTTGTGGTCTGTAGACAACATTACAACACAAGTAGTTCCTGTTTATATTCTTTGACATTTTCCAATTTTGACATTCACTTTATTTGCAACATCTAGTGCAAAAGAACTGTGATCTTTTTTGGTCAGGGTGACCTGCTCTTAGTGGCGTTCCTCTTTAAATGTAAGTGTGTGGGGGTGTGTTTCTTTCTATGACTATAGTTGTTCAGTGCATTGACATCAGCTTCTTAGAGTGCATGAGCAGAACAATTATCTAAAGTTATGCTCTGGCCATGAGTTGCACTCAAACAGTTGCATTAGCCCTTTCCTCTTTCACCAAATTTAATTGGTAGACCTGCACTCATGCATTGTTAATTTTTACTTATCAATCAGAACATTTGTAGAATAGATTTTTGTCTTTGTGGGACTGAAATGAGAAAAGCAAGGTTTGCTCTTTGAGTCCTGGTAACCAGGTTTAATTGTCAAAGTTCTCAAGTAAGCAAGGATGGAATCAGAGTGCATGTAAGCATTCAGGGCACTGTGATAGACAAAAAAACCCCAGAAAACCCAAAACATTCCTAGCATACCCAGTGCTGAGTGCTTTAATTTCTTAAAAATTAATCTGGAAAAATTCCCAGACCATACATCTGTCATGCTAATTTACAGAGGCTGAAGTCTAAGGGAGAAGCATTGAAGGTGATTATTGTTGCTCTCTTCAGCAGTACTGTCCCCCCTTTAGCCCCTCCTCCCCCGTTCCATTCCCTCACTACACAGCAAGTGTAAGAATACCTGTATTCTAGCTAGAATTTGCTGTATGCTGATAGGTGCCATTGTCAGTGCATCTCTGCAACATTTTTCTTAAGCATTTTCTAACATCCCATGGGCCCATATTTGTAGCTGGAATCTGTAGTAAAGAAGGAACAGGAGACAACATATTTAATCTCCACCACAACCTTGGTCATTCCTTTTAAAGTGTCTGCTATAGTTTGGTTGGATTTTTTTTTCCCTTCATTTAAAATGCAGCTGTGGTACTGTAAATGACAAGTCATCCTCAGTCATCTTTAAACCACCAGGGTTCAACTCTGATCTCATTTTTCACAGGTTCTATGTGAAATAGGAGCTATTCTTGATTGCGTCCAGTTTTTGTGGCCAGAATCAGACATATCATTTTAGATATATATAAATCCTCCTAGTCCTCAAAAGTGGTTGGAAAGATTTCTTTTTTCATCAATATCCAATCTGGTTTGTGACAACTTAGTATTAAAAAGACCTATTTGTTTTTCAGTTTGCAGATTTTTTTTGTTTGTTTGTTTGTTTTTTAAACATAAATTTGTATTTAGTAAAGCAGTGGTAGTTATTGAGATAGATGTAGTAAGTGTCAAGGAGTAACAAAAATGTTCTAACTTCTATTACAAACTATACTAATGTTCCATCTTAACACCAAATTAATTGCACTGTATTGACTGACAAATCAGATCTTTGTGTCATTGTGTTGTCAGTCTAGCTCATCAGTTACAGAAATAACTAAAATGTTAGTAGGTTCAATATTCGATTTAATCTTCTGATTTTAATCATTCATAATCCCTTTTTAAGAAGGCTTAAACTGCTCAGACCAATGCTTCTTTTCTTCGTATTATTACAATATCTTATACTATTATGATAACACAAGTTGCAAAACTAATGTGAACGAAAGAGCTTTCATTATAAAACAGTGAGTTATGTTAGACTCAGATTTTCAAATCTGACCAATTTAGTAAGCTTTGTAGCATTGTCTGGGTAATGCTAGAAGGGAAGGATTTTTTTTTTTTAAATGAATCAAGTCACTTAGAAAACTAGAAAACTACTTTTTTTTTTTTTTTTTTTATCAGGCATCTTTGGACAAATCTGGAGACATATCCAGTTCTGATGTCTCTGGTCCAAGACCTGCAACTTTAAAAGGGATAGGTTGGCCTCTGTAAAATGATTTGAGAAAACAAAATTATTTTCAAGTGTCTATGCTTCCTATATAAGCAATATGTATGTATCTATAAATACATATATAAACCCCACACACTGAGTGCTGCCAACAGTCACTATGAATGAAATGCAGTGAGAACAAGCAAAAGAAAGCTTGGTTACTGTCTTATGGTTAACCATTTTCTTACACCACCCCTTTTTTTTTTTATTTCACAGATGTACACTTTCCCTTTCATGATGAATTCTCTTCAATTTTAATGTAAAAATTAAAAGAATGTAGACATTTAATTCCATAGCTGTATGGTTCAAATATCATGTAGCAGAAGTATTTGTATTTCAGAGATGCTGCAATCTGACCATAAACTTCCTTTGTACCTGCAGCTCCATTTTATAAACTGCAGCCTACACCATACTTAATAAGATCAATGAGCTTGTTACTTACACATCTACTGTGAGAGATTTAAACCCCAAAGATACCTAAAGCTGACATAAATCTTGCTGGTGCTACCCTTCAACCAAGTGGTCATAAACCTGACTACAGAACTGGAGCACCTGAGCTTACTTTCCCACTATTGTCTAATCAATTCCCCTGTTTTGAAAAACTGCCATCTTAGTAAGTATAATTAAATGAGAGCTGACATCAGCTGAAATCAGAATTTTCATTTTTACCAAAAGATTCTGAGTGAGTCACTGCATAGAGAGCCATTTTAGATCATATGTCAACATGGTCAGCACTTTAGCTTACCTTTTAGTTACTAAGAATTTCTTCTGTAAAATAAGAGCATACTGAAGCATTAGTGATGTACTTAAGCAGTTCTAAACGCTGGGAAAACCCTAGCACTGTTGATCCGCTGGCATTATAAAACCCACAATACAAATAGAACAATTACAATTTTAATGTTGCTTTGTGAGTATTTTAATGCAACATGTAGCCACAGAAAAAACATACATGAATAAAAATAAAAAAGACTCATGTTTTCATTCATTCATGAATTAATGTATGTTTGCAATGTTCTGCTTTGTATGTAACTTTACTTGGCAACAGAGGCCATATTTATAGTAAAGTCACCACTAATTAATGTTATACATTAGAGTATTTTGCTACTTCAAAAGATGAGATGTTAAAAGATGCTGAAACTCTTTAAAATAAAGCAAGAAAAACTATACAACAATTTATTAATTGTTTTTCACTGTTTAAATGGTAAAGCATGTTAAATCATTGAATGAATGAAAATGTAAATATATTGATTTTATCTATCCTAATGGTTGTAAGCATTTATAAAACCTTTAATGAAGCCTCAGGGGAACAATTTCCCACTTTTTTAATTTAAAAATTGCTCAAAAAAATTTCTAACCCATATTTTTTATGTAATTTATATAAAAACAGAGGACTAAACAATTCACTTGGGATATACATATCTTTGTGTTCCTGTTTACTAAATAACCTTCTTTCTGTTTGATGCACTTAAAAAATGTTTAGAGATATAATGTGGCTTATTTTAAATCTATAGCAAGGAAATATTTTTCCAAATATTATTTATTAGATTTCAAGCATTGAATTTACAATTTCAGTTTCCTTGAGGTGAATACACTAAATAAGTAACTTTAGAGATTAAAAATGTACTGAAATGAGAAGCTTTAAAACAGCTGAGTATATTTTCTCATAATTGACTATGCAATTTAAGTATAGAAAAGTTTTATACAAGCAGTGAATTTTCAAAGGAAAAATGTTACAGTTCAGTTCTGAGATGTCTTCTACATAACAGTTGAAACAATTCTATTTCAAGAAGTTATTCCTACTTTTTCATTAAAGAATTAACAGTTTATCAAACATTAGCTGCACACCAAGTATCCAATGGGTATTTCTACTGGATGAAAACTGTAAAATTCAAATATGCAAAATAAGCAAGGTTGCAGAGGAGGCCCAAATCATTCAGCCCATCACTTTCACGTGAAGGTTTGATTTGTATTCTCTATGGAATCCACTCAGGCTTGACAGGGAATAACCAACTTTATAATCCAGGAGGATTTTCTCTTTTACAAGCTTCCAAAGGCTCCTTTTTTGCCACAAGGTTATTCAGGTTATTTGTGAAGATAAAAGTTTAGTTGTTGATGAAAGGAGTGCAGGTTTTTGCAGCTGGAGTAGAGGTGGCAAAAGTAGAAGAATGGTTAGCCACCTTGAAAGAGATGCTTGGACAGACTGGTGTGTTAGATGTGCTATGCAAAGATCATAAATACAAAAATGCCACCATTTTGTCCTACCCTGGAGAATAGCTACCTGTTACTGGGGAGCTTCATGTTACTTCTTCATGTTTTACAGTAAATGTGCCCATTTTTCCTCTCCTATTTAAAAACCCAATATTGTAAATTCTACTTTTGAAATCAAAGTCTGGCAGTAGCATACATACCAATAGAAAAGATATCACAGTCCTATCCCTAAGAAACACATTCAGAGTGTATAAGGACATCTGTCTTATGGATCCCTATAAAGATTTAAATCTCCTTTGAGAAATAGGACCTTAGCAAACAAGTTTGGTGATGAAGTGCAAGCTGGTACAGAAATCTACTTTTTTTTTTCTGTGGCTACATATTGTCTGCAGCACTGACAACACGGAAAAAACAGTAGAAACTTATATTACAAATAAGTAGTGTTGCCTGAGAATACAAACAAGTTTTCATTTTCCTTTCATTTACCCTTTTGCTACTACTTTAATTTACTTAGTTTTCTATATCTATTCTTGTAGTAGTGCACCAAATAATCAGACAAATACTTCTTTAATTTAGTAAATAAATGATGACTGTAAAAATCTCATATGAGGCTTTATAAATCTCTCACTTAATAAATGCACAGACAGCATGTGCCAGAATGGAATGTCTCATCTTTTTTACTTAGCCCTTTTTGCCAATCGGTGAAAGCATGTGCATTTGGAGCTCAGCTCTTGTGGAATCCATACTGTGTTTGATAGGCTCTGGAGATTCCCCAATAACACTTACATAGGGGTTGAGGATGGAGACTAATGAAAAATATTAAAGTTTGTAGATTAAAGTGCAATACTTTGCTTTGCAAGTGACTAGTGAATACTCTTCAACATTTGGTTTCAGTTGATCTTTTTATACATCTGAAAACACCTAAATACTCTTGCTTTCAATCAAAAATTAACAACAGTTGAATACCTTCAATCCCTATAAAGCAGTTTTTAATGTGAAAAATCATCATTATCAAACAAGACCAACTAGTGCTTAGAAACTTCATTTCTAAACAAGTGTCCCTAGCTAGCCTAACGATATCTCTCTGAACATTTCAAAGAATGCAATCTGCTTCCCATGAAGCAGAATCTTATGAGTTTAGTGATTTAATGTTTTTGACTGTTTTTTGTTTGATTGACCACAGTTCTCTATGTCTCCTGATTTCTATTGCTATTTGCACAGGTATTGCTATTTACTCATATTTTTTTATTTCTAGTATCTCTGCACAGAAGCTAAAGTAAGGTTAATTAGGTGCATGAAACCTGCTGTAATTTTCCAAAGTAGATAGCAAAGACTGATGATATGGTCTCGGAAAAGTCCTTCTGCCCTTATTATACTAAAGTCCAGAACTTTTCCCATCTCAGCAGAAACAGAACTGAATTACCATGTTTCTAACATCTGAGTCCCTCAGGCAAAGTTTAGGCCTGAGTTGTAAGTCTAGACTCACCCCATCTAACATGAGGTTACCTGATGTAGGGAAGTTATAACGCAAACTAATGTTAAAGGAAGAGACAAGTCACTCCAGTCTGTCCAGTTCACTGAACAACAATTCTTTGCTATACCTGTAAGTTGTAGTTGCAACTTGAAGCCAGGCAAATTCAAACTCATGATAAAGCAACCACTTTAAATAATTAGAATAACTACTGGAACAATTTGCTCAGGATAGAAGTGGTTTTTTGCAGTTCAGTGGATTATTTGGAGCATATTCATAAACATGCTTGGATACTTTTATGAGATAGATTTGTAGTTCAAATACAATGATTCTGAGAAGTCAGCTAGTATCTACCTTGAAGTTCGAGAAGAGCACCGTGGTGGCCCCTTCTTGCTTTATATTTCCCTCTAAAACCTTTGAATTACTCTAACTTTATTTATAATTTTACTAAGTTCTGTTTTACCTGGAAATTTTATTGAGGTGTATTACTTAAATATCTCTGATGAAAAGCTTCTGGACTTGTTCTGATCCCCAGGGGAGCCCACAAGATGCTCCATTTGACAATTATATTCCATTGACATCAATTTTTTGAACCTGTCAGTTGGCCGGTTCGTTAATGCCTAACCAATACTGGAGTCTCTTACATTTATACAATTACTGCTAACAATGAAACTTGAAATCTCATCAAAAAATGAAATTACTTTTATCTGAAAAGACATATTTTCTGTAGACTCATGCTGACTGGAATTATTATACCTTAATTCTTTGACAACTGAATTTGCTATCAGCTTTTTCACAAGCTTTCTTTTATTAAAATGTTAGTGGTCTATTATAGTCTGGGTTGCTTCATTTCTCCTTCTTTCCATGCTCTGTAATATTTCCACACTTCCTGAATATCCACTCCGTCAAATGTAAGCTTTAGTAAGAGGCTACGTGCTCAGATGATGGAAATCATTTCTATATACTGATAAACAAATGTTATCCCTTGAAGTATGAGTTTCTAGCACAGTGGACAAGTAAAACTCCATATTGCTTTATGAAATAAAACCCAGGTAGCTAATTTCTTCACTCAAAATTAGATATATTAGTTTAAATATTTTCTGTGGCGTTACTATTTTAATCAGCAACACCTTAGAGTATGTTTGCAGCATTATTAGTGTTTATTTTATTACTAGTATTCAGTTAATCGTTATATTGAAGGAAGCCATACTAAATATGGAATCTTTCATGAAGTCTTTTGCACCTTTCATCTTTTGTCTCCTTTTTTCGACTTTGAACACACAATTTACATTAATTGCAGTAATGTTCATTTATTTTCCATTTCCTTTCTTATTGATAATTCTTAAATCGACATTGATTTTTCAACAAATATAATCAATGTTAGCTGAAGCTATTTTCATTCTTGGTTATGGAATCACACTTTTTTTGCCATCAAAATTTGCTTCATAAAGTTTTCCAAGTTACTTTCCATATTTCTATCTTAACTTTTCCTTCCCATCATCCTCCCTCTTAGTTTATCCCAGCTTTGTGGAATAAGCCTGAATACTTATGTATGTTATTAATTGAGATGGTAGATGGTGCCCAATATAAAGTGATACCTTACAGACCTTTTCCTAAGCTGCCTGACATCTGTGATTATAACTCTTCAGTCATGCAGACTCTCCATCAGCTCTTGGTAATCCCAGTTTAACCAAACACTCTCTTTAGTGTTACCCAAATTCAAAACATAAGAATGCTTTATGAATATGTTTGCTAGAGAATAACTTATAATGATCTGCCAGAAAAAAATTTACAGTCCTGTATAAAGGGACTTAGTCCTTTCATGTGTAATTTGGTGTGAGATGGTCCATAAACTAGAGAATAGCCAACAACTGCAGTCTGTTTTTGAAAATCACAACAGAAATATTTAAACTGTTGTCCACGCAGTATATAAGTAAAAGAAATGTGTGATGACCATGGATTTTGCATGTAACTTTTCACTATTCTGTGATAAAAATTTTCGAGTAGTTAATGATACTGACAGTAATCAGCACCATCAAGCAGATTACCCCTTTAGTTTAAAATTCCTTTGTGTCTTCAACAGCAAGAAGCACCTCAATTAATAGTGACAGTCTTAATCACTACCATTTCTTATGGAAAGTGTGGATATATAGGTGAGTTATGTTGAAAATAGAGAAAATTTGATGTGTTTAACTTTGGAAATTTTCTTCTGCCCTCATAGGCTGGGAATTGCTGTAGTAATACATAATTCCCCACCGTAGATTTGGACTTCTAGTGTTTGAATCAGATATGATGGAGTATTTTGCACTTAATGCTACAAAAGACTGCAGTTAGTACTTGTATGTTTCCCTCCTTTTTTGTTCATTAAGTTGAGTACCCCTCTAACACAGCTTAGTATGCACATAATGGTGGTTTGAAATAAATGAGACCATATTACTCCATCTGTAACAACTGTGGGTCTGATTTTTCATTGCTTTAATTTTAAATAATCAACTATTGAAGGATAAAGTGTGTACAAAATGCAACAAATGAGAATGGTAGCATTTTGTATACACTCTGCAAAGATATAATAACTCCACAAGCAGCAAGGCAGGAAATAATGAGACCCATTTATTTTTACAAGATCTTTTACCTTCAAAAGAATTGAAACCGGGTTGGCTTCCCAACTGATTGCAATTTTTGGCACAGTCATAGAATCACAGAACGTTGAGGTGCTGGAATGGACCTTAAAGATCATCTAGTCCCAGTCACCACTGCCATGGGCAAGGGACACCCAAGAAGAAGTTGCCTAAAACATAAAACCTGAATCTTTATAAGACAAAGCAGTGCTTAAGACCTCTAAGCAAATAAAGCATGTAGTACCACCAGAGTTCATGTTCTGTTCTCAAAAAAAACCCAAACAACAATTTGTTTATATAGGGATTCTTATTCTTATCCTTATCAGACCTATTTGGAAAAGACTAGGATCTAAAGTTTAAGTGTCTCATTCATTGCTATACATCCCATCAAGAGTGGGCTTGTAGATCATGTCCATGAGAAGCATTGAAGACAGGAGATAATTTCTCAGCAGGACATTCTCTCTGATGGAAATTATTTGTTTAAAGGCTACCAATCAGAAAGACTTTTATGTATATCCACAGGTTTTGATTTACTGCAGCATAATGTAAAGAAAATAATCACCCTGGAGTTTTTCTTCTGCATTTAAAAGTAAGCTGAATTAAAAGAACTAAAATGATGCATTTTGTTTTGGCAACATGGTGGCAAGACAACCCAAACCATCCAGACGAAACAATTAGAAATTGGATACCATTACTGATGAGTTTAGAATTGGTATTTAATTTCAAATTGCTTATGAGGAAATCATACCATAATTTTGGTAATTCAGAAATAAAAAATCTAGTGTTAATGCAAATGGGAAGAGAATATTAGTTTTCTTTTTAAGTTCAGTTACTTTTGATCTCAGAGTCTAATATCCTCTCTTCTCACCATCAACAAGTAATTGCTGCCATTGACCATGTACTGTTTCCTGGAATTACTTCTTGACAAGAGGAAAAAAAACAAGAGTAATTTTAATTTCAGTATAGGAAAGAGATAGACTGAGTATAATCTAGTTGGTAACCCCACTGCTATTTCTCCAAAACTCCACTGTTAGAGTATAGTTTGTGAGGAAAAAAATAGTTAAAGGCAATATTTATTACATTATTAAATGTTTTATCATAACTAAGTATAACTGCAGTAATATATTTACAGTTCATACAGCATATTAGGTACAAACTACATACAGTGTACGAAGAGAAGTACACTAGAGAGAATGTTAAATTAGAAAGAAAGTTAAATAATATCTACATCATGATAAGGAAAGCCTTATCTGTAGTAAATATATCTTAGAAGCTCACAGATATGTATTTTTTAAAAAAGATGGAGTAATCTAAAATTTAGAAACAACATATTGGACAAGAATATAAAAAGATATGACTGTACACAACTGTAAGATGCAAAAATAAGATAAGAAAAATGTTATTTGATTTCAAATTCCAATTATAGCCTTGAAAATTGATAAGAAAAGAGAATATCTTTATTACTAAAGAACTAAGTTGTCTGATTTTTTTTGTTCTTCATATTAGATCATTTATATTTCTTTTATCATTTCTCACTTAAACACTATAAAGTCAGAAAGCGCTAAACTAATATTCTTTATGTAGTGTTACACATGTCATAAGACAATATCATTTTACTATGTCAAAGATGTTTGCACCATTTGGAGCACATCTATCATCGAAATTCAATTAAATATTGCCTCTCTATCTTCAGCTAAAACAAACTGTTTACTTATGTTTGCTCAGTGTTTACTTCACAAGAGGTAGAAGACCCAAATACAACAGAAAAATAGATGTCTTGGCATATAGCTGGGGTCAAAAAAATTAACCCAAGGAAGAAGGTCTAATCTTTCGGTGTCAAGAGAAGACCTTTTTTTCCTTTGCCAAGTAAAAGGTAGCATTACAATGTTATTCATACCTCATGTGGTGTCCTAACAATTCCTCTATTGAAGCTGAAAGGGCTATATTCCCTTTGTTGCAAAGTATTAAATTTGTCCCTTGAGATTAGTGTGTAGGCAGTTTTAAAGGATGAAACAGGATTAGATAAGGTTTCTTACCATGAAAGAGTTCTGAAACTGTGCTGAAAAAACCTCTTGTGTTACATGTGCTGAAAAAAATCTTTTGTTTTAACACTTTGAATCACAAGTCAAATTTTTGAAATTATTAGTTGACAAAATGTTTCTTTATGGGTTTTACAAAAGGCAAATAAAGTACACACACAGGGAAAATGACATTAACTGTATTTGATTTTTTTTGCTACGAAATTTACCTGCCATTTGTAATTTTAAATATACTCCCAAAACTTGATACAAAAAATTATAGCAATTCTACTTATTTTCTAAAATATACAGTACATGTCTGCATTTCTTGCTGTGATTTAGAGAAAAAAAATATTTTACTTTTATAACTTATGATCTGAGCCAAATAGTTTTAGTCTAAAAAGCTTCAAAACCCAAATGTCAAGCAGGGGCCTAAAAAAGTCAGTCATTCAGCTATGCTCTGTTCACTTGTATGGAATTAATACCATTGTGTGTTACATGAAGACTTTCATGAGTTTGATTACTGCATATTCAGTGAGTACAGTTTAAACATTTCTCCTTCTTTTTAAAAATCTATTTTGAGGAATAAAACCATTCCTAATAAGTATCAAGGGCATTATTAGCATGTGTCAATTGCATAGTAGAACAGGTTAAAAGAACTGTATGTTGGTTTTACCTAATGAGTTAATAAGCAAAGGCAGTTCTTTTTCTTTATCCCTGAAATTTCTAAGCCATGTGGACTTTGACCCCAACCATGTCCTGGGGGGCATCAGACAAAGCATCGTCAGCCAGCCCAGGGAGGGGATTGTCCCGCTCTGCTCTGCACTGGTGTGGCCTCACCTTGAAAATAGTGGCAGTTTTGGGCACCACAATATAACAAAGATATTAAGCTATTAGACAGTGTCCAAAAGAGGGGAATGAAGATGGTGCAGGACCTTGAGGGAAAGCTGTATGAGGAGTGGTTGGAGTCACTTGATCTGTTCAGCCTGGAGAAGATGGAGGAGAGACCACATTGCAGTTACAACTTCCTCGTGAGGGGAAGTGGAGGGGCAGGCACTGATCCCTTCTCTGTGGTGACCAGTGACAGAACCCATGGGAGTGGCCTGAAGTTGTGTCAGAGGAGGTTTAGTTCGAATATTAGAAAAAAGATCTTCACCCAGAAGGTTGTTGAGCACTGGAACAGGACCCATGGGGAAGTGGCCACTGCACCAAGCCTGACAGAGTTCAAGAAATATTTGGATGATACTTTCAGGCACCTGGTGTGATTCTTGGTGATCACCCTGTGCAGAGCTAAGAGTGGGACTTGGGTCCCTTCCAACTCAGCATCTTCTATGATTCTGTAATTCCTCAAATCCCTGTTCTTGGTTAGCTTTTCTACAAGGAAGACTAGACAAATTCATTTGGTAACCATCATTATTCTTCATCTAGTCCTTAAAAAAAGGTGCCGAAGAATGATAAAGTCCCACCCAAGAGAGAAGTTCACCTCACTACACGCGCAATAACCTTGCTGGCTCATGACTACAGTTGCATAACTGTGGAATCCTCATCCTTCCTGTTTACCCACTCTACAGCTCTTCGCCTACTGCAAAGTCCACTACATTCATCCTGAATATGATGTTTGAATTCAGAAAGGCTGTGGAAAGAGTCTCAAGACTATTGTCAGTGTTCACTGAAGAGTTAATGGCAAGATACACAGCAACCCCTGCTCCTTCTGCATCAAAATATCTCTTACCTTCAGCCATGAACTGGAGTGCATAATTTCTGAAGCTCAATGCTTGGGATGCCCAAATCAATTTTTACACCTTTATGGGTAACATGGCTCAAAAAAGTTGTTGATATGTATAGGATGTCAAAGAGTTAGTCTGACGTTATGATGTGACTATTTAATCTGTTCCTTTTTCCCTTTTAAATTATAATTAAAAATAACTTCAGAAGATTGACAAAAAAAAAAAGAACAACATCACCTGTAATTAGAAGATATTTCTGCACCTACACAAGAGAAGACAATGTATTGCAGCCAGCTAAGTCTGCTGTTAAAATATATTCTTCACAATATGTACCAAATAAAAGCTAAACTATAAATATTAATGAAGATTGGAGAGGAAAAAGAAAAGGTGTTCTGTTGCTTAGTGTTCCATGCATTCAACAAAATCAGCGTACTTTAAAAGGAATTAGATTACTTGCCCCTTTTTCCTCTAAATTAGACACTTCAAGATGTGATTCTTCCCACACAAGGCTACTGGATCATAAAAATGTACATCATTAATGAAGTTAAGTGGCACTAGGTTTGTAATTTTCAAGGCACAGATAGAAAAGGTACTCTGTTATAATTCATGGACCATTATAATAGATATATTACCTTAATGTAAGGCTCTGAAATTACTATCTTAATTTTCTGCAGCTGGAAGAAAACTCACTTTAAGAAAAAAAATAAAAGAAAAATCCCCTAAGAATGTTTCCAAGTATATAATTCATGAACTTTTCTCTGCCTATCACTGAGAGGGCATATCATTAAAAGGGAATGTCCAATGTATTCAAAAGTATTTTATGTCTCTATGGCATGTGTAAGGGAATGGCATCTTATTAAACTTGCACCATATATTTTAGCATTATTGTCTCTCTATGTTTCAGCTGACCACTGCAGATAGATAAAAATCAGAAGACTTCTGAACCTAAGTGCAGCCTCATCTAGTTTTGTGGAATTTTTGAGGTATAGTGTAAAACATATAATGAGGTCCATTGCAAGGTATTTCTCAGAAAGTATTTCTTCAGAACATTTAGCCAAAAAATGATAAAAACAGCAGTGGCAGGAATTGTGGGAGAAGTGGCAGCTGTATTGAAGACTCAGGCCCAAATTCACATGATCAGCATTGTTTGTAGTACGATGACCAGTAAATATATTCCTCTGGCATTGACAGTGTTTGGATTTCAAGGTGAATGGGTCCCTCAGGCTAATTCTTTCTCTATCCTCTGGGAGTTTTAATTATAGCCACAGGAGTACTTTTTGATACCTCAACTCAGTTCTCCAAAATAAGGCAGGAAATTGTGTGTTAATAGCAGAAAAATGCCCCAAATACACTCTTCTCATTGCAAATGATCATAGAACAAAACCAAGTTAGTTGATATTCACACTATAAATGTCTATGCTACTGTCATACAGTGCAGTATGTGAACAAAATAATAAAAGATGATCTGTCAACAAGCTGCTCTCTTAAGTTGGTAATTATTTTGAATGACATCGTATCACATCTAAAATAAATTTAAACAGTATCAGCAAAGTACAAATACAACAATATCACACAGCTAAGATGAACAGCAATAGCTCTCATTCTAGTCAGTACTTTTTGTAATATTTAGTTATTGTTTGGAAGAAACCCACTACACCCAACAGTTTTCACATTAAATATAGGCAAATAGCTTAAATTAAACATATGATATTCCATCATTTTACACAGGAAGTCATATTTATATATTTAGGCTTTTAATTTCTTGAATTACAGGACACAATGGAAGTAAAGATATTCCTATATTTTCAAGTTCTCTTTTGATTGGTAAGGGACAGTGGAAGCCCATCTGTTTTGCAGCAAAGAAAGCCCCAAACCATCTGTGTAGAACCACATGCCAGCTAAAACACAGAGATATGCACAGTTTTTTGTTATAAAAAATTTTGCAGCATTTTTTTCATGTATTAGTGTGAATAAATTAGCAACAACTAAATTAAAGAAATCTTCTGAAAATACACTAACTTTCTAGTGCACACTGGAAAATGTATCCATCTAGAATTGGCAGAATTTGCTCTTCTGACTATTTATTATTAAGACACATAGATCTCTGTGTGTTTAATAGCAGTATTTTTATTAGCATCATAATTGACGTTAATTTACCTGTGAGGTGTTCTTCAGAGAAAAACCTACATAATTGCAACCATGTTTGTATGTTGACCCAGTAATAGCATTGGAATATATCAAAAAGTTGGGTGTATATGTTTCTTTTGTATCTTAAAAAAGAGAAAAACCAGAAGAGGGTAAACTCACCCATAAATGACCATAGCTTTGCCTAACCTGCAGGTTTACATCATCTACCATTTAAATGGGTTTAAGAAGAAAAATGCTATGTGGAGAATAGTCCCTGAAATGAATACCAAGTGAGAATTGTGGGCAAGTCCCTCACTTGCCCTGATACAGGCACTGTGTCCTGTCAAGCAGAGAAAACACTGTGAGCTCTGTTGACAGTTCATTAATGTTCAATATTTTCTTGACATTAGAGCAATCTTAACCAAGTGGACAGAGAACTTTTGAAAGTCTACAAAGTAACTGAAGAAAACCAAGCAAAATGCACAAATAAACAGACTTACTTAATTTCTGGATATATATTAGTGATCATACGCTGGCAAAATAGCAGCCAGTTCTTAGCTGTTTTCAGAGCCCAAATAAAATATTTTTAAATATAAAAATAAAATTATGATTTTGAAAAACGATTGGGCTGTTTCTATACAAATGTTCACTTACCATTTCTCAACACTGGGGAAATAAAAAATGATCCCTGGATTTTGTCCACAACATCTTTTAACTGAAGACAGTTGAGCTATTCTAGTCTAGAACAAGAAATTTGATCAGCACAAAGCTTTCACAAGCATATTTTGGATGAAGATACATGATGTAAAGAGCAGGCATTTTCTAAGTTAAAAAGGCCATCACATCCTTTTGCTTGCATTCTTGATAACAAGCCAGATCCCAAAACCTTCTAGCAAAGCTTCTAGTTTTTGTTAAAATGTTAAAATTCTCACGTAGATTTAAACCTTCAAAATTGGGCAGTACAAGGACCAAGGACAAAGTCCAACAGTTAATGTTTTCCGTCTTTCTAGAAATCTTGTTTGATTCTATTTTATTTAATTCTTTTTATGGACTAGTAAAGATCGGCTTTTGTCAAAGAAACTACTCGTTCAGAAGCCATCTCAGAATCTAATTTAGAAGATGTATGACAGGAATAAGACTGTCTCTGGCTGTGTGGTTTAGACCACTCCTGTGAAAGCAAGGTAACAGTAATATAAAGTCTAATATTTATGGTTTTCATGGTTATTGTATTAAAATCCTAGTTCCTTTTAGTAAATAACCAGATATTATTGTTACATCTTTATTTCTCCATCTATGGAGAAATTGATCCTGTCAATATTTATCTTTATGTCTTAGAATGATGATGCCTGAATTCTGATTCTGGAAATGCTTGCTTTACTGCAGCAGTTGTTACATACCTAGTTAAGCATTCAGGATAATGGGATTTATGTAACAATATTACATGTTGTAAAGAAGATAAAATATTGTTAGAATAGAAAACTAGAATACTACAACAACCATTTTCTGATGGAGAACGCTGTGGCATGGAATTTGTTGTGAGTTATCTGGAGGGTAACTCCTCATAAATGTTAAGTCCAGATGACTTGGACTTTACTTTAGTGGAGAATTTCATTATTTAACAAAATTGAAAAGATCCATCCTCTTATAAGCCATACTGTAGATCATTTCTAACCACAATTCAATGATTCCCAAAACAGTGGCTACAGTTGCCTTTTGCACCATGTGCAGTTGGGTAAGCAGCACTTTGCAAAAGCATATAGTTTGAGAGCTGGTATTCATTCCCAAACTTTATCAAAGCCTCCAGATTTAAAAAGATTATGCGCCTATTGCCTAATGGTCTCCTTGAAGATTGTACACAACATTAACACATTATTTCTGTGATCACTAGCACAGGGTTTAGATTTGGTTTGCTGTGGTATGCACATTTGTATTTCAATATGAAGTGCAATCCTGCAGATTTAAATACTTATCTAGATATTTTACTGAATTATTTTATTCCATTAATTTAGAAGTTAGAACTCCTGTTGCAATTTTATTTTTCTTCAGGGTAAAGATTCATTCAGATTTTATAAGTAACAAACTTAATTTGCACAACAGCAATCATTTCATGTCAGTGTAAAGTAAAGGAAATATAGACACAAATAATGGTAGCTATGAACATACACCTAGGGCAAAAGCAGATTCGATGGCTCCTAAATCCAAAAGCATGAATTTGCAGAGCTGTCCCTAGACAGACACAAAGTGTATAATTTCTTGCCAACAGTGACTCTTTCTCCAAGTGAATGATCTATGGATTGAAAGACCACCAAATGAACCTTAATATTTGCAGTTCTTAATAAAGATATAGCAGACCAATTCTAACAAGATAAATTAAACTGAAGAGATTTCAGAAAAGTGATTTCTTTCAACCAAAAAATACAACATCATCTTCATGACTAACACTTTTCATTATGCTATACAAGATAACTTTGTGATCCTATAATTATTTTTACATTCATTATTTTAGAGTGTGTAGAATATCCCCCTCTTGCTGAATAATGAATGACCTGTTTTGAACTACACAAGAGTTTTGAAAGGAGAAACTATTCACACATGAAGGAGTATAGAAAAGCTGTGATTTTCTGCTTGACTTAAAAGCAGTTTATGATTCAGTTATAAGAAGGTTAATCAATCTGAACTAAAATGGAAAAGAATACACATATAAATGCAAAAAGAGATCATCGTTTCAGAATAATATATTTTTATGCACACAAACTGCTGAGATGTTTTCTGTTTGCTCCTATCATGAAACCTCCAATACTTTTATATTTACAATCTTTGGTTACCCGTAACTGAGGAACACTGCTTTCAAACGAGACCCTGTTTTGCAATATGGCAGCTCTTAAGACATTCTAACAGAAAAACACATGAATTAAATAAAGAATCCTCCTAGCTCTTGACAATGTTGCTTTAAAAGCAAATGTATAGATATTTTAAGGTAATAGTAATTAGTGGGCTTGTTGTAAGAAAAAATAAGCTCAAGCAGATAAAATATTTCTCTTTTAGAAAGAAAATTTATTTCAAATTTCAGCTTTTTTGGGGAAATATAATAAGATTTATTTTTGAAGGAAGAATATAATGTCATGTCTGCAAAAAAATAGTATATTTTCAGGAGTTCTTTACAAAACACAAAGGTCTAATGAGATATTTACCTGTATTAGTCAAGACTATACACACAGTGTTTGTGCTTGTTAAAGCCTTTCAGTCATTCTAGGCTTAGGGAAATAGTGTCCAAATGTACCATATTTAGCTTCTATCTCAAATTCTCCCGAGCTGTCAATTTAGGTGTTAAAGAGACCATTTGTAAAGCTTGGCTGGGATTTGCCATTATTGACTGGAATGTGTGTTTATCATTACATTCAATGATGAAAGTGGAACATGTAGCATATGAATAAATGTCAGCAGATGTTTCTTTTAAATGGCCCGATTTCAACCTCCTGTTGTTTGTCTTGAATACAAATATTAAAAAAGAGAAAAAGGCAGAATTTTTTATGACATAAGTGCAAGGGTAGTTATATTAAAAAAAACAACAAAAATAATGACGATAGTCAAGAACAAGGAAAGTATAATTAATAAGAATTATGTTGATGCTACTATCTGGTTTGATATTATAAAAGCCACAAGAGCAGGAGTTCAGTGTTGGCTATATCATTCCATAGTCACTCTGTAAGAAATAAGGAAGAACTTAGAGTCTATTCTCAGAAGCATATTATATAAGGTTCAATAATTTTTAAAATTTTATAGTATTATTATAAAACGCCTTGCTTAAACTCATAGTAGCACGAAAAAGGGGGTCTCACAGAAAAGAGATCTCTACATACATTAGTCTTGTTCACAAAAGCAAATATTTTCTTTAAAATAATAATAATTTTTTAAGTCCTTGAAAGATTCTCACCAGTGGCAATGGGTAACACCACTGCAAAATTAAAACTTAAATGTGTAAATATTTCTGCAATGTGTGGAAATGCAAATAAAGAATTTATGTAGACCTCCTATTTTTCCCTCTTCCTTTTTTGTAGAATAATAAAATAAGGTTAGTATAAAAAACAATATTCAACTATCTGCTGCCAGGGTCGTATTCTGCTGCTCTACTTCACATAGTGGTGTCTGATTGTGCTGCATGGGACTATCCTGAGAGTAAAATAATCCTCAGTGTGAGCAGTGAAGGCAGAATCTGGCAGGAATTAGTATACAGCACTGTAAACTCAGCAGTATTCCAACTAAATCAATAAAGTGAACAGAGACTAAATCAAATCAGCCTTGTGTTTACTGGAATGTGTTGCATTTTGTATCTATCTAAATGAAAATATGGTATTGAGGTGTTGAATATCTGAGGCCCTCTGTCTTTACCAAGAGGTGCAGGTGCTCAATACCATTGTAAATCTCATTTTTAGTAAACAGAACAGCTTTACAATTATTATAGTCCATATATATATAGAGAGAGAGAGATATTATTTATAAATATTATAAATATTCAGATATTATAATAAATCTACAGTTTAGACAGGGGATTTAGGATAAAAACCAACTTCTTTTGAAAGAAAGCATTGTTTCAATATGTTCCTATTCAAGAAAGTATTTCCTACATTGAAGTCTAATATAATAAATGTGACATATTTCTATAAGACTATATCTAATGACTGTAATAGATGCATATTTTGTAATTAAATACTGAGGACTATTTCCGATTCCTATCTAGAAATATATTATGTATTTCCTAAGAGTTTTATGAAAATCACATGTGAACTTTGAATTAAGATAGGAAGGCTATCTCTGTTGCTATACATTCTTCTCAGCTGACCATTCATATTTATGATATCCTAATCACAGCAAATGCAAAAGACCACCTGATATCTCCAAGAGAATGACTTTTACAAATGTAACTGTACAGATAGCTGACTTTTCACAGATGCATAATATATACCTTTAGTAACATACAGACTACAATCTGATTTTCAGTATCTTCTCAGTTCAAGGTTATGTTCTTTACCTGTTAGTCTGATATAGCAATATTGACCAGTTGCTTATTGGATCTGGAAATAGTAATTTTGACCAGTTGCTTTCTGGAATTAAGGAAAAATTATTCTCAATGTATTCATTTTCCTTTTGATAAGAAGTTTTAAAAATATGCGCAAAACCATATCCAGTATCACAGGGGAAAGTCCAGTTTACAAAAAAAAAAAGAAAGTCAGTATGAAAAATAATAGTTTCTAGGCCTATGATTTTTAAATACTAATCTCTAAACCAGTGAAATCTTCAATTAAATGAGTAAGGAATTATGTAGTGCTACCAAATATGAATGAACTGCTCTACCTCCACCTCCTTTTAGTGCAATGCAGCCAAAGGGTGATGCAGTCAATACTCACTTTAAGGAATTTTATTTCCTCTCCTAAAGCAGTGGATGAGGAACCATAAGATTACAGCACTGCCTGTCCTTTGCCAGGAGTGATGAGCTGAGAGCTGAGCAAGTCTTTGTAGATAATCACAGAGTATAGACAAATACAGTACAGGGACACCAGAGTAAATATAAAATATAATAACAAATATTAAGTGAAAATATAAATATATTTTATAATAGTTAAGACTTAGTGAATGAAAGTGTTGTCTAACTTCAAGCAATAAGTGAAAAAAGGAGAGTAAGAATTGCAATTTAATTATCTTGATCTTCATTCTGGAATTTAATAAGCAGATCAATAATGTTAGCTCTATAGCTACATTCCAAGAGTATCATGCTAGTTGTTTTTGCACTTCATACACTACAGCATTTGATTTTAAGATGTTTTCAGAGTGTTTACAGTCATTTCTGTTCTTAGGCCTGGATTCATCAAAACACTGAGCTTATACTTAGCATTATTCCCTCAGCGTGAGTAGTGTATTTATACATATGTATAAATGTTTTCTGGAATAGGGTTGGTTATAAACATGCAAAATGATTTGATGAATTTAAAACAAAAACTAAACCTCCAATATATATTGAGAAAATATGCTGTTTCTTCTGGATTATCCTCAAATAAGAATATCCTATTATGATTTAAGTCATTATATAAAAATATATGGATTAGGATATCTTCTCTATATTTAAAAATTATTGAGTTTAATAATATTACAGTATTGACTATAGACTTCTTTTCAGGTTCATCCTTCAAAAATCTATAGGTAGTGCTTACATTCAGCAATCAGAAAGCAAGGAAGAAGTCTAGGAGGGAGACTGAATTTTCCCTATCTGCTTAGATCTTTGCACATTCTCTTCAATTGCTCCTCACCCTTCAGATAAGCTTGAAAATAAACTTCAACCTTTCAGCACTATGCACACTTCACACATTCCTTCATTTCAGCAGTTAACTCTTACCTCCTTGGATAAAAGTAAAACACACACAAAAACTATTCCATGTTCTCACTCCTAAGGAAACAATAACTGTAGGTCAAGGTCATTTCAGAATCACTTAAACTTTTCTTTGTATTTTTTAGCTTATAAGTTATATAACTTCCTCTTCTGCCACGAAGGTTTCAGAAATATTTGCATGCTTCCTCCCTGCTTCCTCCAGTAATGTTTTGGACTGATAAATATAATTCTGAAGAATTTGGAGGTTTTTTTCATAAAATATTGGAAGTGACAGGGTGTGTCTTGTGGAGCTGCAGAATCTGTGAGAGCAATTGTCTAATGTAACATGGTGTGAGAATACACAGAATAAGGTACTACCTTTGCAAGACGCTTCCTTGTTCAGCACTAACTAGGTGCACTAGTTTTTCATTTAAGGAGTCTTAGTCATAAACCAACAAAGTTTTTTGGATGTTGGGTGTAATATTAATCAACAACTTGTTATTTGACACAGTTCCAGGAAATCTTCTTCCTCTGTTACCCTGCCTGTCCCTTGATAAAAGGGCACTGACAGCATAACATTACACCATTAAATCCACTGATTTTTCCATTTCTTCTCACGTATTACTCCTAGATAGTTTTTAGCATCCTGATTCCTCATTTTTTAGTTCAACAACAAGTATTCATGGGCACTATTGTGAAAATTGTACACAACACTTAAATTTTATCTGTAAGAATAGTTTATTACTTTTGATCTTTGTCCACATCTTCTTGTCTCTCTTAACTTGTGCAATCTTTACCCAAAGAGTAATCTTTTGTGTTCTATTGTTTACGGTTTTTTAACATAATGTATGATATATTATTTTTTCGTTCAACATGCATATTGTTCTTCTTGCTCTTGGCTTCTGCTTGAAGTCGTGTCAGCTTTTAACAGTTACAGTAGGGCTAATGCAAAAAGTCAAAAGTAAAACATGAGAGAGTTTGCTCATTTTTCGTGATCACAAATATGAGCTTGCAGCTGATTTTAGATGCTGTTGTAATGTCTGTGATTCTCCTTCTGAGTCTACCTATCTGTCATAAATTATCTGGAAGTTACAAGGAATAAGCAAAAGTCCCCTTTATTCCTGCAGGATGACTGTTGTTTAAGGCTGAGAGACGATCTAGAACTAGATAATATCCTATGAAAGTCTGGGGACAATTGTAAAGAGTGAGTATTGTGTGATATTAAGAAATGGAGCTCAGAGCTCAGGGCTAGACTCCCTAGACACCCACAGACCTATGACTACAGTCGTCTCCAAAGGCAATGCAGCAGCAGCAGACAACCCATTTCCCAACTAAGTGTGCTTATCATTGCAAAATGAATACAGAAAAGTCAGGCGACATTTGTCCCCTTTCCACATGGCGATTTGGAAAGATTGAGTCCCTTCAGGAATCCTGCCTTCAGAGAAACCTCTCTAGTTAGAAGTCACCTAAATAAGTGGAAGTAGAGCACTTGCAGTGAAGTGCCTAGATGACAGAGAGCCTTGGTTTTCTTTGTCTCTCATTTCTCATTCTGCTTTATGTTCTTCATGGGCTACGTCCAGGCAGCCCCATGATTGGTGGGAGGGAAGTACAGGAGGACATGTTTTTGTTTTAGTCATGGAAATGCCCACACTCGTGCAATAGACAAGTAGTCTGATTCTTATCCTTATATACATTAAGTAAATGAGGTGGACAAAAGGAACAAAGGTCTAAATAAAACAGAAAACAGAGATATAACTGTCCAGCCTCTCTGGACACTTCAGGCAGAACTTAAGTATATCTAATTCATTTTTGTGGAAGTCTAGTCTGATGAAGCTATTTTGATGTGAGCGAGCATTCTTCTGTTCCCAAGTACAATTAACTATTTTCTGTTATTCCAAACTGCATATTTGTCAATCTCATTCTTAACTTGAATGCATGAATATGTCACTCATGGCAACTCTCAGAGTAAAAACGTGATTACCATACAGTGCCTCTGTACAAGCAAACCATACACTAACTCGTTAAGAATTTTTATGCTATTATGGACTTTGGATAATTTCTTTTTTCTTCTTTTAATATGCATGTTTTACTCCCCTTGACAATGCATTCATACTGAAGAAAGTAGAGACACCTTAATCCTCTTTGGCAAGGTTTCCCTTTAAAGCCTTAGTCCCAAGCAGGCATGTGTAGTGTTTGTTGACCTTTTGCACCAGACCAATCATTCCACTGTGTTCTAAAGTAACACTTCCTTTTCTTGGCATGCAGCAAGACAGAGTTTGATGATGAAGTCTTTGAAGTATAGCATCTGAAGCCCCAAGTATAAAAGCTGTTTAAGCCACCATGTCAGTAGCAAAGGTTGCTACACTTTTTTTCGTTGTAGTTTAATTTCAAATAATTTCAAAAACTCTGAATATTAAAAAGCTCTGTTCTAGTGAAGGATTAGTGAATAAGTCTCTAAGTGTTTCACTAGATCTGATTCTCTCCATGCAAAATGTCAATTACTTCAGTAGGACCAGGGTAAGACCCAGTGCCACCCTTGTGTCAATATGCGAAGAACAAACTCTTTTTTCAGTCAATTTAACAACTTAAATATTCATAGTAGGAAGACATCTGGGGTTCTTAAATGTTAACGTTAATAGGGCTTGCCCATTTCTTTTAATGCTGTTTATTAATAAACCAAAATCTCAGTATTTTAGGAGACAAAAAGGAACAACTCTTACATCTTTTTTTCAAATTCTCTGATGTAAATGCCCATTTGCATCTGGGGGTGAGTGTGAACTTGTGGTTGAAATTTCAGTATTATGCATTATATAAACTATAAAAATGTTTCCAAAGAGTCACAACCTTTATAAAATAAATGAACAGACAGAGAAAAGAAAGATACTAATTTATATGTTCACATTTCCTGAAAGAATCTAATTGTTCTCATTTATCCATGTACCTTAAGTAATGACATTAGTTGTAATCAGTTATTTTAAATATTTTATGAAAGATATAATGGTTTACTACCATGCTAAACAACATGAAGCAGTATTAGCTACAAACATGATCAACAAAACTAAAATTGTAAAGCTGAAAAAGGCGTTGCATACCCAGTTAAATAGATAAATAATTTCAATTGTTGTACAAAAATCTTGAAACATCTATTTTAAGGACACATGACCTGTTCTAAATGGACAGATTGCAATGTAAGAACCAGCACAAACCAGTTGTGGTTTTTGCTGTACTCTAATTTGCAACATCTGATGTGGAACAGGAATTTATAATAGCGTTACATAACGGTTGTGTAACAGTAGTCTTTAATTTTATAATTTTCCCATTTTGCCTGCTCCTGTTCCCCTCTCCCAAGTCTATCTGCTTTTGATGATCAGTTTACAGTCTCAAATTCTGCTACTTCCAATGAAGTATTATTCTATGGATACTGTTTGGTCTTTTGGTTTATCTCCAGGACCTAAAAAGGAAGCCTAACAATAGCTCCAGATATGCTGCATAAGTGAGGAACTAGACATACAAGAAGAAAAGATGCTAAAAAAGTCGAGACACTACAGAGCCCACGATGTCACACTTGTATCATTACACCAGCAAGAAAGAGATCGGTTGAGTAATAAGAGTCTTGCAGTCTCCTGCTTTTGTGAGGATCTCTGAATGCACTGTTCTAATCACAATATAGATTCTTGCTATGATCATGGGTGAGAAAATGACACCCAGACTTCCCACAAGCTTGTTCATTATCTTATTTGAATAATGAGATGTTAGGGTCTTTGATTAGGTTTCTACCCCATGCAAACTTGAGCAGCTACCAATATATTTTCCACACAATAAAGTCAATGAGTTTGCACATATGGCATACAGTGTATGCCATGGTAATCAGCACTCTGTTATTCTCAGCTGTGAATGTTCTCTTCTGTGTGTTTTGTTCACACTAGCTAAGTGGCACTACCTTGACTTTCTACCCACACTGTACCTTGGAAGTCCACCTGCCTATAAAGGGAGGGCTCTTTACTTGGAGCTCCTTGCACCAAGTCACAATCACTATATAAGTGAACGGGCATCTTTCATGAACAGCCATGCATGCCTCTTGTGTTATGGCATGCTCTAAAAATAAGACACTTATTCAGTTAAAAGGAATATCCAAGTTAATGTAAACCTTGAAAAAGTCAGATTGGTTTATTAATTTCATTGTTTCCTACACTGGTCCCTATGAAATGGAATTATCCACTCTCTTATCTTTGTCTCTTATTTGGTTGTTTGATATTCTTTTATTTTATTTATTTATTCAAAAGATCAGAACTTGTCATTCCTGCTACTTTATTTCTATCCTTTTTCTCTTAGGAAACTATTTTTACTATTCTTCATAGTCATTATTTTTCACTGTTCTAACTCACTTTCCTCGAGCCATTGGAAATGGACTGCTTGCCTTTTTTTGCCACCCTTTGCTCAGTAAAAGAAATTGGCTAAGGATAATAGTCACACATTTGCAATTTCACAGTCAACATTTTTATGTATATAGGATCTGGTGCAACATGTAAGACCCAATTCAATAGTATAAGGAATTTTTCTGCATAGGCCAAGATTATATCAAAGGATATGCTGCTTTGGGCTTGCAATGAACTGTGTCACAAAACACAATGCAAAATTTTACCTTTGTGGCAGAAAAGGCAATATGTGACTTTATGTTTCAAATCAGAACTAGCAGGGTTTGAAGGTCTGCTGCAAGTAAAATGTGCTTTTCCACCATCTTACATGTAAATTTTAAAATCCAACATTATACCATTAGACATGTAATTCTCCTTAGCTATGTTCAATTCTGGAATAATGTATAATGGCATAATGCTAGAGATTATTTTAACCCCTCCTTATTCCTAATAATGATCACGAAAAGCCTACCCTATTGTATCAGATACATGGCCTACTCAATCTCATTTTTGATGGGCAGGAGAACTGGAGAGAGGGAAAAGGAAGTGGAATTAAACACAGTCTTTCCATAAAACTCATATAGCATACAATTTTGTGATATTCTGTAAATTGATATTTTCTTATAGACCTTTCATGTTTGTGGCTATAAAGATATGCTTTTTGTACAATAATAGATTTTGCAAAAATAATGAGATCCTCTGATCATTTTCCTCCCTATTATTGGATAGCACTTCCAGTGCTTTGCAAGCACAGTTGGCTACCCAGGGACCCTGATGCCAAGTTGCGGAGGATATTCTTGTAGCAGTGACAAATAGCTTGCTGGTGGGCTGTGCAGAGTGTTGTTCTGGCAGCAATGAAGTTGTCTATGTGTCTGTCACTTGGTTAGGCTACAGAAAGTCTAGGTGGTTTGATTTTTTTTCTGCCTTAGGAGAACTTTGTTTTGAACTTGCTTGTGTTTCTGGTGAATTAGTTCATTTGACAGCAAGGTTCTTAGCAGACCCCTCACAAGTGTTACATGTGAGTACCTATATGATGAAAGAGAGAAAAAAATCTTCACAGTGCCATACTTGTTTTCCATACAAACCTACATGCTGCCATTACAGCCACCCACATATCGTTTGACAACTCACTTATGCATCAAGCATCTTAATGAATCAGGACTGAACAACAGTGCCCTTGTATAAAGCCACATATTTTAAATGTTATTCTGATTTTTGCCTTTCTAGTGAAAAATTTAGGTAGACCTCGTGATCTGTTGACAGAAATTTGGGGACAGGTTCTGTTTTACTGCTCATACTTCTCATATTGACAGCATTCTATGTTGGTGATTTAATTTTAAAAATACAATTACTAAAGTCGTCTGATTACCAAAAAACCAGCAACTCTTAGTAGATAAATTAGCTTGTAAACATATACAGGCAATCCCTACAGTGTCTTTTGACTACCTAGAAAGTATATAATTTAAAGCTTCTAGATAATTTATGGGTAAAATGCAAACTAGCTGACACTGCTGGCTAAAAAATAAATACTCCACCTATTGTATTTCTGAGTTTATAATTAAGGGTAATTGTGAAATTTAAACAAAAAGCCAAACAAATATATGCATTATTGTACGTAAAAACAGGAAACAAAGGCATCAATATTTGTATAAAGATGCAGGAATAATTTAAGAACCTTTGGAATGGTAACAAATCTACTACATAATAGCTCTGCTGAATGATGTAAGCCCAGACTAAGTAAAAGGAAGTAAACACTATTTTCGTGAAAGTCATATACAATGGTAGTGTTTTAAAAGGACCTAACAGGCTTTTAATCTTTTAAAGGAAAAAATGTTTATTTTTGTTCTTTCTCTGTATATAGATATATTTGCTGATTTGATTATCCATATTGACAGATCAGGTTAAATGTACTTTGAGACTGCCTGTACTTTGAGACATTTTTTAGTAAGTTGCTGTACTGGTTTTACATTTACAAAAATATTTTTTTTTTAATTATCAATATAAAAAAGAAAAAAAATCTACTGCTAGAAAGTAGAAAAATAATCAAAGAACTCTAAGCACAAGTACTTGGAAGAGATGTTGAAAGGTATTTTAACATTGTTAATTAAGGGTAAAGAGAGGAAATTTCAGCTAAAAGTGATGTTTGAGTAAGTTGGGTTTTTATGTTGACCAGTAATAATACTTAAGTCAGCCTTCTAGACTACATGGGTATTGCTAAACTGAACTCGTCAAATTTGCAACTAAATCTTTGCCAGAAACATTTTTGAAAAGAGCTGACAGCAGAGATTTTCTAGCTTTCATCACTTAGAAGCGCAGAGTGAGGCTATTGATCCTAAAATTGCTGGGATTTTCAAAGGAGACTGCTTGTTTGTTCTGTGCTGTTGTCACTGAAGTGGTTAAAGCTTTGTTTGTTTGTTTTGCTTCTGAATGGCTCTTAATGGATTAAGCTTTCCAGCTTTCACCAAAGCTGAAACTATTTATTAAAGTATCAAGATTTAAACTAAACTCTGAGAATTTTAACTAACTATATGAGGCCATGTAGCCCTAATGACCTATGCATGAGAATCCTTTTGAAGGCTCTGGTGTGTTTGTTTTTGCAACTTACACCATATCGAATTAATTTGGTTGTTTTGGGGAAAACAAATCTACGTGAAGTTGGACATTATAATGAAATATGGATTTTTTTTCTCTCACACTCACATTTTATGTGAGTGCTCTAAGTGCTTCATCAAACCATAACAATGTGTACAGAATACTGTAATGAAATATTTATAGTGTTTTATTGGCACTAAATATTTTATTATTTAAGATATTTACCACAAAAATAACCAAAGAAAACCTTCATGGTATTTAACCTAACACATGAGACCTGTTCTGAAAAATCACGTCTGGACATGGAAGAGATACACTAGAGTAGTTAAGATTAACATCAAATATATTTTTGTTTCTACAATCAAATTTAACCAAGTTTTCAACAAAAAGGTTTAAAAGCCTACCTCAGAGTAACCCAGTGACCTACTGGACATACAGAGCTGGTAGAAAATATAATTCACAAAATGACTGATTATAGGATTATAGGATTATATTATCCCTAAATTTCCAAATTTTAACAGGTCCACATTTTTATTGTATCATCCTCGTTGCAATGTCAGGAACAGATTACCTTGCTGTAAGACCAGAAGTTTATTCAAAGTGTTAGAGACTCTTTCAAAGCCCTTCAGGAAGGGCTTCAACTTCAAAGACCTTAATAAAAATTAAAAAAATAATAAAATCCAATCAGTAGGTTTTTTCAGGTGGAGATATCTACCCTCACAAGATATTAGACCACCAGCATTCTATCCAAAGAGGTTGCCATTATACTTTTTCATTATAGGCTTTTGCACAGTAGATGCTAATGTGGAGCCTAAGAACAGGCAAAAAATAAGAATGCACAATGGAAATCTGAATCTCAACACTTTTTTTTTTATTATTTTTTTATTTACTATCTAGTACCAGCTAGAGTAGTCTTATACCAGGCAACTTCCAGATGCATAATATTTGTGTGTAAGGTCACACACGTAGGTCTTAGAAAAGCTTTGGAGTTCTGGAGAAAACCTCAAAAGTCCTGCTACTAACTAGTGTTAATTGAATTAGAAAGAAGAGTATGAAAGCCTGGCATAAACAAAAGTGCTTTTGAGTGATACTATATGTGTCATTGATATTATTATAGGTTAATAACGTCTTTGTGATGTCTCTGTTATTTTAGATAAACTCACACGTTCATTGGAGAAATAATTATCACTGTAATATTTCAGGTCCTAATATTAAAAGACACTATTTGATTAAGTGCAACATACTGTGGCACAATATTTTTTTTTTCTAGCAGTGCAGGAAGAAAAATTAATTTTTCCTTACCATTTGCACTGAGGTAACATTATAGGAATTCTTGATCCAAGTTCTCAATAAGAACTTCTTAAACATTAAAGGCAGTTTTTCTTCTTTTAGGTATTTCTGTTTGTTTGTTTGTTTCAGATAGGTAAGATATATGAACAGCATCAGGAATTGTCAGTTTCTCTGTCTAACCACTATCAAAAGGCCATTTATTACAGATATATCATTATAAAAACTTCTGAAAGAAAAGTCTGGAACTGATGCAAGCTTTATGACTCAATTTATTGAAAATGCATACACTAAAACATTCATAAATAATTACAAGAGTCATGCAGCTTGAGTAGTAAAAGAGCCCTCAGCAGCTGACGACTCTCATTAACTCATATCCTATGTGAATCATCACATAAGCATATATGTAACATTGAATGGGTTGCACATCCATAAATGGCACAATTGGAGAAAAGTGGCTAGGACCTAGAGTGTTGTAAACACTATTCTCGAAACAATCTGACTCCAGAAGTACAGTTACAGAGGTGGAGCCATAATGGGATGTTACATTATCAGAAAAATATACTTCATTTACTTTATTTTTTTCTACAATAGAAAGTTGCTCTTTTTTTTAAGACCCTCTTGTGTCATTGTACTAAGAAAAAATTCTAATCTATTATCTGAGAAAATAAATGTAAGTTGTTTTATTCATTTTTTTCTTTAAACTGTAGTAAAGAATGGAAAATATTGTGTTAACACTATCAATTACAGCAAGACTCTTTTGAGCACCTATTTATGTTTAAATATCTTTCTCATTTTTTGCCACAATTAGTGGTTACAAATCTTTATCTCACTTAAACTGCTTTGTGTTTATCCAAGACCAATCATAGGTAGTAAGGGCAGCAGAATGAAAGAATGAAGAAGGAAGTAGAAGTATAATCTGTAGCTCAGGCAAAATGTTAGGAGTATTCATGCTCATTTCTCTTTCACAGAATCAGAGAATGGTGTAAGTTGAAAGGGACCTCTGGACATCATCTTGTCCAACCCCCCTGCAGAAGCAGGGTCACCTAGACCTTGTTGCCCAGGCACATGTCTGATGGCTTTTGAGTATCTTCAAGGATGAAAACTACACAGCTTCTCTGGGCAATCTTTATATGAATGTTTTAATTTTTTAAAAATACTTTTAGTATATTAAGATTTCCCTTCATATCAATTTCCTAGAGGATTTCTTAGCAATTTACACAATGTCAGAATTTGTTACTGTAATTCAATCAGCCTTCAAACTCTATCAACCCTTTATTTGAGGTCTGACTGTTGTAGATAGATTACAACTTTCAATAGGTAATAAAAAGCTTCTAAAAAATGTGCTGTATGTGTAGCTCGACTGCTTCTTCTGTAATGTATACTCATATCTTTTCATCCTAGGTCAGTCTTTCACAATCAGCTGAGAAAGGAAGCCACTCGTCCCTTGAAGTTAAGAGGAGCTACATGTCATTCCCTAGTAGGATGAATGCTTATAAACAGTTTGACATTCTGGTGAAATGCCACCAGTGTCAGCTGGTATATATGCTAAGAGAACACAGGTGGAGGAAATGTGCATGCAGGCAAAGTTAAGTTGCATTTACCATTTAAGTTGCACTTGAAGTAAAAATTTAAGAGTACAGAGCATTTTATTGATACCTAAAATATTACTGATACTAATACGCCAAACTCAAAACTGTGCTGTAGGTAAGGTACATACTTGTAGTAGTACCAAGCTGAAGCAATGTATTTATGTAATAGAAAATTGTCCAGGATATAGGAACACATTCATTGTTTGAAGTTTATTGTAGTAGTTCTAACTCCTGCTACCTCTCCTTTATATAGCATATATACCACAGGGTGAGGAATACGTAAGTGACATTCAGGTGCTGTTCTTTACACCTGCATTCAGTCAATTTGTTCATGTTTAAGTCTGTGTAGGACTAACTGTGCTTGATTTAAAATTTTAGTACTGACATGATATGCTCAAAATTATGGAAAAAGCTTGAGAACAATGAGAACTTCTATTGTGGTTCAAAAGAAAATCATGAGATCCTTCGCTGCATTTTTTGCTACTTTAAAAGATTCTTACTTTCTAGTAGAGAGATGAATTGTGAGCTTAGAATCCTGATATCTACCAGCTCAATTTTCTTCTCAACTTTTCAACTTTATTAGTGTAACTAACAGTAAAAATGAATGTAGATCAGTTCTTCAGCCCCTGTAGAACAACTCCAAAGTACCAAATTAAAGCTGTCTTGATGCTGTGCTTTTCTGATCTAGGTTATAGGATGATCTGCAACTCCTCGGCATTAGGAGACATGATCTACCTCTGTTTACAATTTTCACTGCAAAACAATTTTAATTCTTGAAAATCTTATGTATAGATTATTTTGGATGAAGTTGAAATTAGCAGATGCAATGAACCCAAGTTACATAATAATATGTAGAAATTCAGATAATACCTAATCATAACACGTAATATAGAAATCTTCATTTGAAATATTGATAACAAAGTTGAAAAGTCTTGTTTTTCAACATTTATGTAAACTTGAAAGGTGAAAGTCCTTGGTTCTTGAAAACCAAGGAAACAATTTGATGGTTGAGGTGAGGAGGGTGTTGGCTTTATTATGCATACTCCTGGTTTTCTCTTCAGTATTCAAAGAGGAAGATGTCGCAGTCTCAGGTGCTGTATTGAGAACTAAATGTTTCTTCCTTATTTGCATAATCTAACAACATACTCAAATTTTGGGGTGGGGGGCATAGGGGGTGGGAAGACAAGAACAAGTCTCTCTTGAAAAAGACTTCCCAGAGTAGCATATGTGAAAAATTGAGTGGGATTCCAATTTGGTAGGTAAGCAAAGAATCTTTTCTTTGGGACTGTGTAATATATTAATGATATCCAGTCATGTATTTGAGTTGTTTCTTCTCTCAGAAAGCTTTCAGTTTTCCTGTTAGCTATATTCATGTTACTATTACAACATCTGTCATACTTGCAGGAAAAAAATCCCTTTATACACTCCTAAGCTTCTTTGTTTTATTTAACTTTCCTATCTAATCTATTGCAATCAATCATGTAGCAGTTGCTTAGCTTATGAGTCTAAAAGTAGTCACAAGCTCTATTTTGTTTACTTTCCTTGCTTAGCATATGCAAGGATAGAAATATGACTCTGACGAATAAGACGGATAGCAATTCTGATTATACTGCATTTAATTTTCTGAGATAAATATTCTGTGTTTCTTATTAGGGACACAAAACATTCCTAAAAGAATTATTAATTTCTTAGATGGTAGAATTTCTGATTTATTTTGCTGAGAGAATATATTTCCTATGCTCATGAGACTTTGCTGGGACACATGAGAGAAAGACTCAAAGTGAGAGAACATAATTTGAGCAGCAGACAGGCAAGAAGCCAGTGAATATTCCTTTCCCAGTCACCAACACTTTCTTTTCTTCATAAAAGTTTAATTGCAGCACCTTCCTCATACAGGAAAAAAATAGAGTTTAACCTGTGTAAAGTTACATTTTTGTAGTTCTGGCAATTGAAAACTATATGCAGGCAAGATTTCTTGCCCCCATCCAGGCACTGGAGGTAGCAAGACATTCACTTTATCCAACATCAGGGTCTTAGCAGGCCACTCATCAGGTTCCCACTGTGG
>NC_045642.1:38623523-38641023 GCF_009829145.1 Chiroxiphia lanceolata
GAAATTATGCACCTGTATTTTCCTATCCCTAAATTGAACTGCACAACTGAAATTGTCTGCTGTGTATCCTTAGTTACACAGGGCTTTAAAGTCAGCTGATTAATTCTCAAAGGTCTGAAGACACCTAAATTACACAAGTTTTTTGAATGTTTTTATTGTTTTTATCAAATTTCCTTCTATTTCATCATATTATTTTGGGATTTGTGATGCACAGAGCAGTAAATATTGGAATGCTTTTATCACAAGATGTCTCAACTACAGCTGCATAATATAAAAACTGTAGATAGACATGAGATTTCTTCCTTTTCCTGTGTATGTTACATCATCAATTCTCATTTCATGTGCTGCCTATTATAGACTAAAGGTCTCCATAAGATCCTGTTCAATACAGGAAATAAGTTATTAGACTTTCTTTTTGTTTACCTTCTGGAGGATATTCAGTAGTGAGGTCTTGGAAGCTTGAATTTCATGTTCCAAGCTTTTTTTTTACTTTTGTGATGTGAGGAATACCATAGATAAGTTTCTGACTATTTCACATGTGCAGCAAATACCCTTGAAGACTGTCTTCTTTTCTGGCAAATAAAACCAGTAAGAGCATAAGAAACATGTTCAGTTGGACTATATTAGCAAAGAACCTCAACCTCTCAGTTGGATGACAGCATCTCTTTCAACTACTCAAGCAGGTCAGCCAAAACAGCAGGTCAGGGCTGGGGCTAACTGGATATACCTGTGTGTGTGTTTGTCAATGACTGATGAGGACAGGATGAGTTCATCTAGAAAAGAGCGAAGTTCTTGGAGAGTGGAATGTGCCTGAACATAGAACAGGTTAGTGCAGAGAACAGTGGGCATTAAACTGACTGCAATCTTTAAGTGTCCCCCTGAAAATTGTTTTGGGTTTCCTAGCTTACTCTTCCTGTTCTGATGGCTTGCAACTTATTACCAGTGTTGAGCAAAAATTATTAATTTTCCCTTAACAATGATCTGTGCTTTTCAGGCTGAAACTAGTAAGATTTCCAGTTTTCATTAAATAGAATATATTTTAAATAGTGAGTTTGAAACATTTTTATATTCTAAAGTGTGTCGTATTTTTGTGGGTTTGGTCTTTTTTATTGCATTTGTGCATATTGTGGACCTTCATGGCTGCTTGGAAGACTGAACATTCTGGAGCTTGTATATGATAGAGTGGGTAGTTTCTCCCAGTGTTTTGAGGGGAATTGAAACAGTCTTCATCCTTTGTGTAGTTTACATTTCTGTACAGCAATGACTCATAATTTGCAGCATGTTCACAGGCATATTGAAGTCTCAATATCATTTTCAGTTTTCAATAGCAAATCAAGTCCTAAAATATATTTTATATTAACTGATTCTCTGATTTGTTGTTTTTATTTTAAAACTTTAAATAATATAATTACGCTTACAAAAAGAGGTGGTATGACTAAGCTAAAATTAAGAAATATAAAATCCTATCGCAATGCTTTGAAGCTTAAAATCTCACACAGAAGTTATACTGTTCAGAAGTTGTAAACTGTCCTTTTATCTGTCAAGGTTCATTTACAGAAAATGATCTATTTGTTTGTTATGAAGTAGAGAAGAATGTTAAAGTATTTATTTCGTAAGAGACTCATGCACTATAAGCAAAATGTTTCTAAACAGCAAGCTTTATTCCCATCTCTGATGAAGCACCTCTTCACCTTTCAGATTGGCTCCTTCATATTATTCATGCTAGTCTTTTCTCACTAATTTTATGATTATAATGAGGCAGTGGCATGCTAGTTAGCATAGAATGACCTTCTAATTGAAAAGCTGTAAATTCAGTCTCAGTGGCCAGCACTGGCAGAAATTTAAATAAATAAGGCTGCAAAGTCCTTAAAATTTGCTGGCCTCTTGACCAGGGTGCTACCAAAGTCCTAGTCATCTGTCATCTGGCGATGCTTTGTAACTCTTGGTGTTAACTGTCTGTCTTGTTACAAGTTAGGTTAGCATGAGAAGAACAAAGAGCAAGGAGTCTTTTACTGGTTAAACAGAGGATTTTGCATTTGAATATCTCCAATATCTGATGTAATGCTATACTTTATAAAGCAGCCTGTTAGTCACATAAGGCTTATTGTTTAGTTTTCAAATCATGATGTAAAGCTGGCCAGACTGATGCATCAGTAATTCCTGTCTCTTTATATAGTTTTTCCTGATCGTAGTTTTAATGTTTGTGCATTTATTATTTGAAAGCCCTAATAACACTGGTTTAATGAGATTTTCTTTAAGACAACCACTTGAGATTGGTGCCCAGATACTAAAATGATAAGGTCTTTTTAAGTGTTAGGGAAGATGGATGGATATTTGTGAGCAACTCTGAGAAACTGTGCAGTGTTCAGTGTGTCTTAGAGAAACCCAGCTTATGAAATGGTCACAACACATTATCCTACCCACACATAACTAAATACCTCTCAGGATCTTGGTGTTGGTGCTTGGCACTGTCTCACCAAAATTCGTAGCACTAACTACCACTATATTAGTAATAACTAATAAGAGTTGATAGTCTTGCATAATATAAAGCAGCTTTATTCTGTCAGTGTCATGCATCTTTATCAGGAATGCATCATACAGACAATGGAAATTTTCCATGTCCTTTAAAGTTTTGTATTCTGTATATTTGGTTGTTAGACAAATAGAGCAAGCTTTGCTGACTTCATTTTCATTCTTGGCAGCATGTTTTTATCATAAGGCAGATAGTCATTAATTTACAGAATCAACGCTGGGAACAGCTTTTGTGATCTCATATTAAATTTTCGCCTGAATCCGCCCCTTGGCAAAAATTACTCACATCGTTAAAAAATATTTAATTAGGCTGTAGTTTATACCCAGCTCACTGGGGAAATGTTGGAATTAATATGATTTACATGAATTCTGTTTCTCTTTTTTCTGTTAGAGATTAGTTTTGAATTCAGTTCAGAGGGTCGCTGACACTGCCAAGGACTCACAATTGTGAAGGTCAAACAGGTAGCAAATACTTCCCCTGGGTAGTTTCCCTGAAAAGACAGCTCAAAATTGCTTTTAATTACGGGTTACCTAAAAGGCCACTTGCTGTTTTTATTTTTCCACAGATCTCTCAAACATTATATGGCTGGAACTTCTAGGTAGACCACATCAGTTCAAATCTAAAACAATATAAGTCATGTTTTCACTTCTTTTTTTCTCTTAAAAATGTATAGCATATAAACACCAAACAGAGATTCATGCGTGTACATAAACGGGCACACATATGTGTATGCCTGTGTTTAAAACACTGTCTTTGATGGCTGCTTCTCTATTGCAGTGGGGAGAACACAAAACATCCTTTCTCTTTCCTAAGGTTTGTAAAGAAACAAAAAAAAAAAAGGAATATTTTGAAAGAAAAAGTATTTTCCTTCATAACAATGCAACCACTGTCTTAATTATTCTTCACAAGATAAGGTACTATGTTTAGTTATGCATTCTCTTGTTTATGATTTCAAGGGTTAGAGAAAACCCTGGGGATCCACAATCCTATGCTTTTTAAAAAGAGAATTTAATGGAAACTTTAATTAATAATCTAATCAATCAATTAATCTCTGTTACATAAGTGTTGAAATTTTATTCTCCTTCCCAGCTGTATCTATATAGAGAGAAATGAAATGGCCGCCCACTTATCAGGATGATGAGGAACTGTTACAGACACAAAGAAAAAGTGAAACTGTAATAGTTTTGTGAAGCTGACACAGATAATATAATGCTAGGGAAGTACTCTTGAATTTGGGATAGATCACAATATGTCAGCATGGTGAGTTGCTGTGCAGCTCATTTCAGAAGTTAATTTTTTTTCTTTAGATGAGTATAAGCATGTAAGAACAGTCCCCCAGAGAGTTAGGACTTAACCTGTTTGCTTTGTGGAAACTCTGGCAGTTATGACATATCAGTAGTCAAAAAACCCTGTTAAATAGTGAGCGTCACATAGTGTTGACTTTTGCCTTGAGTTCAGAAAATGTAAACCATCTGCTTTATGAAATATGTGCAGACCAAACCATGCTGTTGACTAGCCAACTGTTGATAAATAGATATTTATATATCCAGTGATTTATATAGGTCTTCTATCAGTACTACAAAGGTGAGCATCAGTTTGACCCTTATTTCCAGGACTATGAGTCAATCCAACCTCTTTGGAGCCTGGAACCCTGCCAGAGGTGCCTGCAGTACTGATGGCAATTTAATTGATAACAATGCAGATAATTCTTTCATGCACAAATTTATCTCCTTAGCAGACTCCGCATATGTATGTCTGTATGCTTCCAAGTACTTAAAAAAAATGCATTAAAGAGAGACTTATGTGCGGGAAAGAGAATTAAATCATAGGTAGGGCTGCACATGTGTTGTACAGCTTCTGTTGCCAAGCTTCTACTTTCTTTTGAAAATTCAGTTTAATGTGTAAAAACACTTACAGGACAATTTTACAATTTAGTGAAGAGCCTTTTGCAGAGAAGTGTAAAAATGTAAACCAACTTTGAAAAAGGAAATTGAAATTTGTACATCCTTAGCAATGTATTTAATATTTTGGGCTGCATGCCATGTGCTACAGTCAGTGCAATCTATACATCTAAACTTCTATAAAGTCTGAAATGTAACAACTTTATTACACTTTGAGTAGAGACTGTACACGTAGGAAAATATGGTTTATGGCAATTTTTGGACTGCAAAAGGCTAATTAGATATTTACATCAAGATCTCATTTAGGTCTCTTTAGTTCTTTCCTATAGTAATAGAAAAGGCAAGGAACAAAATGTCATACTGAACTATCACTGAACCTCATTCCCTATCTCTTAAATTCAGTGATTTACCATTTCTTTGAAGCAGTAGATCTTTCCTTTTATCTTTGGCATATTCATTTTCAATCCTTTCCCAGGATGCAAGTCCTGATGGCTTGATATTACACTCTTTTTGGCAAGGAAAGACCACAACTTTATTTGCAGCAGAAATTGGTTCAAATACCCTAGTATTAATTGTGCACACTACATACAGAAATAATAGCTTACCTTGCCAGCAGTCAGACTTTCCAGTCAGTTATTATAACACTCTTTTCCAACTGAAGAGTTTTGAATTTTCTTGCCTGTCAGTGAAAAACTGATCATTCCAACCCACAAAAGTATTTTACTCTAAAGAAGGCAACCCAGAATTTCTCACCCACCCAAAACTGTAGCAACTGAAAAAAACTCTGTTGTAATCATTTGTCTGCATCCTTATGCTATCCTTCTGTTCTTTTACCTTTTGCTCCCTTCTGTTCCTCAACTAGGCATCACTGTCCCTTGCAGTATCCAGAGACCATTAGTCCATAAATACACCATTCTGGCTGCATCTGATATATAAAACACACATACACCCGGAATGATTTACAACAACTTTAAATAAAATGCTATCAACATGCTGAATAGAGGTGCCAGTCAAGCATACAAGTTGCCATGTTGTGATACACCATCTGGATTCCAGCAGTAAGGCAGCACCATACAGTTTTCCAAGCAGAAATTAAAAGCATGGCTGCTGAACATCTGAGTTTTAAGACACTGTCATATCTAAAATATGACAGAAACCATTTGTAATGTCATTCTGTTCTTGTTTCTGCCTTTTGGGTCAGAGGCAGCTCTATGGATACCAGAGTAACATGTTCAATTAGAGCATTTGTTACACCTCAGGAAAAAGATCTTGGAGTCACTATGGGTAGGTCTCTGAAATTGTCAACTGAATGTGCAAAAGCAGCCCAAATATTGAGCATCATGAGAAAGAATATTGAGGATATCATGAACATAAAGTGCAATCAAGACCTGTCAATATTTTTTTGCCAAGGCAACCATGGATATAAGTGCTGCAGAATTTCTTAATTATTGGTGTCTTAGGTACTGTGTTTCTTATATGACTGCACAGTGATGACTAGCAAGACATATCAGTTCTTGGGCATTCTCAGATCATAGCCTTAGCCATAAATGTAACATCTGAGTCCTGTCAATCAGAAAAGCCTCTCTTGTTCTTTTTTTCTTCTTCTCCTGTTTGTTTTATATTCCTATATAATACCAACAAGTAGTACAAGATAAATACTGGTCACCGATGCAGCCTGTGTGCTGGCAGAACAGCAGGACTGTTCAAAGAAGTAACAGAAAGATCCTCATTGTGATTTGTTGCGTAAGACAGATGCTGGTATGCATTAGCTGAGGGACATGAATAAAAATGAAAACAAAGGAACCATTTCATATGAAAAAATGTGGAAAAAATATAATAAATAAGAGAAAAGGAAAAGCCTAAAAATGTACACTTACTTCTTACAAATACTTGAAGTGGGGACCATGTTTTATGTATTTTACTCTACAGAATCACAGAATCACAGAATATGCTGAGTTAGAAGCAATCCACAAAGATCATTGAGTCCAACTCTTAGCCCTGCACAGGACCCTCCAAGAGTCACACCATGTGCCTGAGAGTATCATCCAAAAAATTCTTGAAGTCTGTCAGGCTTGGTGCTGTGACCACTGCCCTGGGGAGCCTGTTCCAGTGCTCAACACCCTCTGGGTGAAGAAACTTTTTCTAATATTCAACCTAATACCCAACCTAAACCTCCCTAACTCAGCTTTGTGCCATTCCCTCAGGTTCTGTCACTGGTCTCCACAAAGTGTCCGTCCCTCCTCTTCCCCTCACAAGGGTGTCGTAGACTGCAATGAGGTCTCCCCTCAGTCTCTTCTTCTCCAGGCTGAACAGACCAAGTAACCTCAGCCACCCCTCATACAGTTTCCCCTCAAGGCCTTTTACCATCTTCATTGCCCTCCTTTGGATGCTCTCTAAGAGCTTATAATCTTTCTTATGGCACCCAAAACTGCACACAATATTCAAGGTGAGGCCACACTAGTGCAGAGCAGAGCAGGACAATCCCATCCCTCGACCAGCTGGTGATGCTTTGCCTGATGCCCCCCCAAACATGATTGGCCCTCCTGGCTGCCAGGGCACTGCTGACTCATATTCAACTTTCATTTCATCAGGACCCTCAGGTCCCTCTCCATAGCGCTACTTTCCAGGGTCTCATTCCAGGGTTCCCTCATCACTGGGGCAGTGGAGTCCCAATAGTGACTGCGTCATGAATGTTTTAAACATACAAACAACTTTATTGGATGTTAGAGGAAAAACTGTTTTCAAAACTAAGGTTAGTTGTCATATTACCTCACAAGATAAGGATTGCTCAGAGTCTAAAACTAATATAGCTTTCCCATTTAACTATTTTTCAGTTTGTAGGTATTATGAGTGATGCTGGAGAGAGAACTGAACTTCATGTGTTGGCCTTATTATCTTGTTACTCCACTTCTTAGATGTATCATCAAAAAGGCAAGGAACTCTTCTGTTCTAAATAGTGAGTTTCATTGCTAAATTAATTAAATGAGGGAAAAATCATACAAATATGTGTTTACAGTCACTTTAAAGCCATTAAAAAGAGTGCGGTGGCTAGCTGTAAATTCAGCTATGAAACATACTTGTCATTTGCAGTAGACATAGACACTCAGGAAGCTGCAAAGTCTAAGCAGAACCTCCAGAAAAACAGTGGCACAAGGATCCTGTATTAACACATATAGCTCTATGCAATTATTACCAGTGGGAAGAATTCCACAGTGTGAAGAACTGGACTTATTTTCCTGAGGTAGGAAGGATATATGTTTTTACTAAATATCATTGAGTTACATGACCAAGGTATAGCTAATTAGTTGGTTAAAAGACACCTATATCTTTTACTATTCTTCTTTTATTGGATTTATTGTCTTCATTGTATTTGCAATTCTCTCCCAGAAGCTCCACTTCCTTCCTTGGTTTTTTTTCTCCTGCTTCTGTGCGTAGTTTCCTTCTTGACCCTTGCAGTTGCATTTCAATCATCTGTTTCTGTATTTCTTGCCCATATCTCAGTCTAAGCAGAAGTGAACTTTTTGCCTATTGTTTTTTAACATGTATTAGGTGATGTAACATGCGGACACTTAAGAAATTTCAGATGCAAAAAATATCACCGGGTTCTAAAGGTGTCTTTTGTCTTCAGAACTCGGGGCTCTTTGCAGTCCATAATGCATCTCTGAGGCTGCAGAACCTTCCCCCTCCTGTTTACTTTTCAGTAGTGCCGAATACTGCAAAAGTGCATCTATAAAGTACATTTTAAACATTTTTCTTTCTCTCTCAAAACTTAAAATTCACTGTCATCCCATTATCCAGATTCACTATCGTGTTTTCGTCTCCATGTCTTCCATAATAGCCACTATACAAGCATTTTTTATCTGAAACTATCCAAAATTTGTCCTTTCATCTGTACCTTTTTCTTAGTCATTTGGTTACCTGCATTGTTCTGGTCTTCCTTTCTTGATCCAACCTCAGTCTCATTTTTTGTTTTGGTTTGAGTAAACTGTGACTGTTATGGTGTTTTCTTACAAACCTATAAGGATCCTGACATTTTTATGTTTCTGACAACTCTCTTTCACTTTCTTTAGATTCTCATATTAATTTCACAAATTGCCTTCATTTCCTTTACCGATTTTGTCTTTCTGGTATTTCTCATGCTGACTCCAATTCTTGGTAGAAGCTTGCACATCTCATTTTTTTAGCTGTATCTTACCTTGCTTTTCTTTTTCAGACTGTTTCTCTTCTACTTTAAAATACAAATGTTACCCTTACTCTTCCACTCAAAAATTTTTCTTTTTCCAGAATACTGGGAATTTGTTTTTTTTACCTGGATTCAATTATATCTTCAACATCAAGACTCCTTTTTACTGTATCATCTATTACATGTGCAGTGTTGCATAAACTACTAATAAAGAAATCTAAAATTGTAAAACGAAATATTTGAAGAAAAAACAGGCATGAAAAGAGCATAGGAGAGTACTTCATCTAACTACAGTGTAATCCTACAAATTCTATATAATTTTTCCTTTTATTGTTAAAGAGGAGAAAATCTTCATAGGTGAGCTAAATACCTGTGTGCTGGTTTTGAAAATACAGCTTTATCAAATCCAGAGACCATATTTGAGAGAATATAGATGGGAAGTTCAGAAGTCTCTGACAGGACAGTAATCTTCTATTGCATTTTTTTAAGCAAAAGAAATAGATTTCCTGTGAATGGCAATATTTAATAAACAAGAAAATCCTGAATGAAGTTAGAATATAAATCCTTTTAAATTGGTATATTTATTTCGGTTAAATTTAACACAATCCCTCTTTTGAAGGGCAATGCCAGCAATATCTACTTGAACAATTTTCATGCAGCACGAAGATGTATTGTGGGTTAATTCTGAAGAGCATGCATCTCCAAAAGTCTTCACAACGTTTCAAGCATTTGTTTTTTTCTTCTCTTAACATGTCTGAAATCGAAATTCGTCTGTGAACAGTGTTTTTTCTTCGTGTTTTTACAGAAGCATATTTGCATGCCCTAGAAAAGAATCAATATTATGAATGAAAACTCTCCCCAAAACTCTTTAATTATATGTCTGTGTACCAATATGTAATATTTTATGTTTTCCCAGATTTTTTCTTCTTTTAGCTGACACAGGCAGACTTTGAAAGGAGTAAAATCAGCAGTGTAACAACGAAATGCATGCAAACTTGTTAAATGTGATGGCAAAATAAAAAGCTTCAGTCAGTATGATCAGTTAAAAAAAAAAAGAAAAGATAGCCAGCAAACTGTCTATCATGTGATGAAATTTGACAGTAGGGATTATGGCTTTGATGGACCAGAACAGCTAATAGAAGAAGCTGACATTTTTGAAACCCTGCTAATTAAGGGTTCCTTCCTTAATATTAAAATAAAGTCTTTGTCTGGGTTTTATGGTTGGAGAATCAGGTGTTTTCATTAATATATGCCAGTCAGTCTTAATAAGCTTGGAGGGCAGAGGAAGTTATTATTGAGTGACCTTCTACAAAATAAGCATGTTGCTAAGGGCTCTAACCCTGCCCTGTTCAGACTGATGAATCTCATTTCCAATGCAAAAGCTTCACAAGAAATCCAAGTATTCTCTGTGCAATCACAGAAAATAATCCTTGTGTCTCTTGTAATGTCCAGAATTGCCACTTACTATACTACTACTGTACAATGAATATTACAATACATATTATTTTTCTAGCACAATTGTCTACATTTCTGAATTGCCAAGAATAGAAAAACTTATTGTCCAGACACTTGTATTGAAAAGTCAGCTCATTTTAATACTTCTCAAATAGTCATCTACCCTGTTCATGAATTATAATGCACAGAATATATCTGACAATACTAGCTTTGAAAAAGAGATATGTCTGAATTTTTACATATTCATTTTCAAATAGATTTCAAACAGATTTTAAGCCATTCATTGAAATTCATTGAATTTGGATTTTGATTGACTCCTAATCTAATTTTACATTTGATAAGTTTTCATCTTTTTTTGGTAGTAATTTTGATTTGATGTAGGTTTTTCAAGATAAGTGGAAGGGTGTGGTAAGTTACTAGGAGTTATTATATATTTGCTGATAGAAATTAGAAAATGAGCTACTGAACCAGATTAGTTTAGTGCAGCATCGTAACTAGCAGTGATGTGTCTTACATCAACTCTGTGTGGGCTGGGCCATTTCTAACACCCCAAGACTTTCTGCAGATATTTACTAATGTTTTGTTGCTTTTTGCTTTCCTTGCTTTTTTTCTAACTAGGTCAAGTCAGTACTCTAAATGGTCTGTGAGATACTGCACTCATAATAGAGTGGATAATGGATGAAATTCAAAGCAACACATCCAGTTTGCTGACACTATGCTAATAAAATAACATGGCTGCCAAGTAGAAATGTCAGAGTTGGGAGAATATACATGCTCTCAGGTCATTGTGTGAATTTCTAAAAGTTGAACATTTAATAGGAAGCAATCAGCTGCATCACATTTGCAGATCTCCATTCCTTAACTGATGGCACAGCAGATGGATCTACAGTTTTCTTGTCCAACCCAAACCAGTCTATCACAATCTGTAGAGTACTTGATAAAACTTGTTCCAAATAGGTTTGTTTCTTTTTTATTTACATTTATGATCATGCTAAATTGGCTTCAGAACTCAAACACTGCAACAGAAGTAGATATACATAGTCTTGGATAATTCTTGCTCTATATTGTTACATAAGTAAAAACACTGTAAACCAGTGAGAGAGTTCAAACCAGTGCCAATGTTGGAATAGACAAAATTGAGGTGCATGTATTTCATTTCTGTCTAGATATTTCCTTCCCAGAACATTCTGATACATCATTTTATGATAAATATATATAAAATAAATCAAATCAAATCAAGTAATGTCTTGTAAAACATATCCCATCTTAAAAATGCCCACTATCTAATGCAATGTTTGATTTATTTCTGAATGCCTAATAGATGTCACATTTGAATACAATTAGTCCATTTAGTCTGTCACGTATTGGCCTCATAAGCCACCAGCGTGCCTGTAGCAAATGTGGATAGTGCCTTCCCAAATCTTCGTTCGCGAAGCCCAGCCATGATGATGAGTCCATTTAGTCTACAGAGTGCTTTGAATATGAAAGGCTCTCTGTTCCATTAAAGTCAAAACCATCTATGCATCTTGGACTATCTGTATCTCTGCTTGATTTGAAGTTTGTGATTTTTGGCTACTTTATCCCTTGAGCATTTTTCCCCCAAACAAAAGTTATGTGATTTAGCTCCGTATTAACCTTAATCCTCTTAAATTTGGAACAGTAGTAAGTGCAACATTTTTCTTAGAGTATGTAAAACTGATCAAATTAAAATCCCCGTGGGTTTGTGGTTGGTGGTTGTTTGTTTGTTTTGCTGTGAGTTTTTTGCTTTGGTGTTTTTTGTTTGGTTGGGGGTTTTTTGAGGGAAACGTGTGGGTGTGGCTCTGGATGGTGGAGGTCAGGGAGGTAGTAGAAGTGTGATCACTGATTTCCACTCTGTCTCTAGTGGACAGATATGATCAGTGGAGGGGAAACAGCCCATATAGTATCTGTTAGCATCTCACTGGCAGCAAACCACAGGAACAAAACATAAGATCTACCCTAGGAATGCCTCTTTCAGGTATAGTGTTGGGGTGCCTAATATACTGCTGCTCTAGAGCCATTTTTTTTTTCTTTCAGTATTTGAAGAAATGCAAAATAAAACACTTGAAGTATCTGAAGGTGGTCAAGAAAAAAGGAGTCACAACCCTTGCATGTCCATGAGGTTTAGAGGATTTTTTCCCTTACAGTGAGTTTAGAACTCCAAAAAGTCTGATTGAAAGCTTGCTGATTTCTGATAATAAAACTTTTGTAGACATCAATGTGTGTAAGAAGTAACCCTCGTAGAGAAATATTTCATTCTCATCCTTGTTGGCATTGCGTTCCTAAATAGTATTAAAAGAGCTTTCTTACAGTCTCAGCAGTGCTTTATGCAGTGCCTGCTGTGGCTCATCTAAGAGCCAATATTAGTGCTCATTCACCAAAAAGTAAGAGTAAAGCAGAAATGGTATCTATATGCAGAAATCGATATTCATAAATAAAACAACAAAAGTCACTTTACTCAAATACTATAAATGCTATAATTTTTACTGTAAATGTAATTGGAACAAGGTCATTCATTTTGCTGCTAGAAAACAAATGGAGTACTAAGCTGAATTTATGTCTTCTTCAAGAATAATGGATTTTTGTGCAGGAGGAAGGAAATTTTTTCCACAACAGAAGCTAACAGGTGATTTCCACTTCCAAATATTGTGACTGTAGCTTAGGACAAGAGCTATGAAGAGAAAAGGATGCTCCAGGATGTTTGCAAAAGGCTCACTGATTGCTGACAACAGCAATGTTGTGATTAAAAGGAGTGGCATACAAACTGTGAGGCTTGTCCTTAATGTAGCGGGATACAAGGTGCCCAGAGGACACCCCAATGCACTGAATGATCCATCTCCATTCCATTAATCATATAGATGTACAAGTATTCAGAGAAGGGAATATTTCACAGCCAAGACCAGTGTAAACCAACTGAAAGAATAAAAAGACTCAACCCAACATATTTATAAAATTCACAACATTTAGAATCTAGAGCTGTGGGCAGGTGGCTAATTTAGCATAGAAGGAAGAGCAAAAAAGCAGCTGTAAAGATAGCCAGAACAATCAGCATGTCCCACTCCACCAACACATTTGTGAATCCTGAAATAATCTGACTGTGGAAAGTATTACTCTAAGTGATCAATATGACTAATCACTTTTAAGAGGAAGGCATTTATGTGGAGATAGTATCTGTTTGCAACATATATAACTTTTGCAGTTTCAAGCTTTGCTTTTCTATGTGCTCTTATTTTCCTGTCTTCCTCATAGTTCATAAAACAGAAGCTAAACATCTTGGCAGCTACATTTTGCTCTCACCTTTCAGCTGTTATATTTGAATGTAGTAATACACAATAGCCACTTTTGTGGCTTTCAAAACTTGGAGTGACCTCCAGTTCTGAGTAGCAATAAGAAAGGATGGAATTTTCCAGAGGGACACCAAAAGATACTGGATGAAAGAGAGACAGTGTAAAGTACAGAAGACCTATGAATGACTTGAGATGGGCTGGCTTGAAATGCAAGAATAATCATTTAAACAAAAGAGAGTTTCTGGGAATATTTTCCAGAGTGATTAAGGGAAAGTGAATGAGAAATCTCTCCTCTTTCCCAAAGGAACACTAGAATCTTTTCTTCTGTTACTCAATTTTGTAAAACACAAATATGTTTTAGAAAGTAGTTTGAGAAAGCTGTGAAATTTGTTCTTTTAGCCAGTGCCCCAATTTCCTTCCATTCTGATACACTCTTAAAGACAGAAGCTACAGGAGTATCTACCTTAATTTACAGGCTTCATCTCATAAAACCATAGTCTCACTCAGAATTTAGACTGCAAATTTCTTAGAACATTGGAAGGGCTCCCCTTGCAGCCTGGCACAGGGTCACAGAGGCTTGTACAAAGATCTTTAATTCCTTCATTCTCAGGTTATAGAGCATTGCAAAGAACTGCCATGGGCAATCTCTGTACAAGAAGAAGAGAAAATAAAATGAAAAGTATGAAAAAAAATGGAAGCTGAGTTGAGCAAAAGCAAGTGTCCAAAGATATCTTTATAATACCCAGTGCTAGTGTTAGCTGCCTTGCATATGCTTGCTCCTGACAGACTAGGTGCCACTTTATGTCAGCTGCAGAAGGCTACAAGCCTCCACCCTGCCCCAACAGGAAAACTCTCTAGCTGATAGCTGCCTAACATAAAGGTATGAAGGATTTTATATCCATGGCGAAATTTTCCAAAGAGCTGTCTCAGGCTGAGCATCTAGAATCAAAGGCTACTTTTGAAAAGTTGACCCTAGCCTTTGGGGAGACACTACAAAGACTTTCTTTATAATGTTTGCTGAAAGGGTAATTTGAATCTCATTCTGTAGTCCCACATTGGACTAAATTGAAAGTGCCTCCACCGATGTCAACAGTTTAATGAAGATTGCTGAAATTTCATGGATTTTTTTTTGGTAACCTATGCTAAATGAGTTACATGATGCAGTGCGTGTCTATATGTGTGTAAAGTAATTGAAAGACTTTTTCTTTTATCAGATTCACTATTGAAGATAAGTTTTTCTTTCTCCTCTTTCTACTAATATATACAAAACTTTATTCAGCAGGTGTTTCATTTCTTTTCTGTTCTTGAAATATATGAACTAAAATTTGAAGTAAGATGGATTGGGAAAGAATGCAGTATTTCTGCCAAAGCAGTTCAATATTCAGAAGTCCTGTGATATGTAAAAGTTATAGAGAGTGAGCTATCATACACGTTAGTCCAGAGGAAACCCTATTCTAATGTTGATACCACATTGCATTGTATTTCACTTTCTTTTTGGTGTATTATTTTATAAGCTGTAGTACACTCTGGTGATTGTTGTGTTCTGTTTTATACGTCATCTCTAATCTTCCTTGTTGCGTCACATGTAGCTTAGTATTTAGAGAAACATGAAATAATCAGAAAATGGATAATAAATGCTTATTCAACTGTCTGCAATTTGGTGTGTTAATCCTTATATAGAAAATTCATTATTGCATGGATATATTACTGCTTTTTTCTGTTGCTGAGCTATTGGTAACCATATTTCACCTTAAAAAGCGTTTTTAATCACTGTTAATCGCTAAGGAGTTTACAGTGCACTGTCCATTTCCACAGCCTCAAAGTGCTGTTTAATCCATTTAATCAAATGAGATTTACCATAGCACTAACTTCTGTTGTTGCAATAATACCACAGTTAGACAGTATTGCTCAGTTCAGGAAGAATAGCAAAGGCAATTGATATGCCTGTTTGAAAAGGCAAATTCTTCCTTGCTTCCCAGGAATCACATCCTCCAGGAGGATACGATGATTCTGATTTAGAAAAGTCACCGAAGTTCAAAATCGTTTCGCTATTCACCAAACTGAGAAGTTACCAAATATGAATTACCGATATCATAGATATTTTTATAACCTCCAGGATTTTATGGCATAACAGTGACTTCTTTGAAATATTACACCCTCTGAGATTTTTAAAAATGACATTAAAATAAAAAAGTATTGTCTAATATGCTGGAAAAGCAAAGCAAAGAATTCTTCTACCAAAGAATTTTCAGTTTCCTGTTGCTATAAGCAGCTAGAGAGGTTCACACTCCACAGTCACTTCATTAGTAACAATCTACAGCAATTCTTTTGAAGTCAGTACGGTTAACCAGCTGTAAAACCAATGTTACTGCAATAAAATCCAGACCTACAGGTGCCATACTTTCTGCCATGTACCACAGTCATTTCTGATTCTTCTTTCAGAATCTCACTATTGTTAAAAATAAAACAATAGTATCTCAGATACTATAGAGTGGTAACCACTGGTAAATTTATGTGACCACTGTGACTGAAGAGTAACAAATGCAGTGAGCATGCATGATTCGTCTTGCTCAGAGCCACTCAAGACATGAGCTAACACAATACTCCTTCCTCTAGAGCATATTGCGTGCATCCTATACATATTCAGTTCAGCTAGAAAAGAAGAGCTTTCTACCAATCAGGTCAGTATATGAAAATGATTCCATCTCTCCATGCTGTATGCATCATGATTATGGATGTGCTGAGGCACCAATAATCAATCTCAGTTACTGAAGGACATGTCACTTGCTGCTCTTAGTCATGGAAAATGTTGTACAAAAAAGCAGAAGCAATACAGCTTGATTTTCATGGAGGTATTATTGTACATGAGGTACTGGGAGGTCATACATTATGATAGGGAGCACAAGCTGCTCGGTGCTGTTCATTTTGCTGTGTTTTTTATAAATGGTTATGGAAGTAAAACATAAGCTGTATGGCTGCAGTGTCAGGTAGAGTACCTTGGGCTTTTCTCCTGCTTTCTTCCACCCATCCAAGCAACTTGAAGAGGTGGCATTATCAAACACTTTTTCCTCCTCCCAATGAACTGGGGTTTTTTTGCAGAGATTAGTTTAAAATGATCCAATCTATGTCCTATAAAACTGACTTCTCTGGTAGTGGTTAAGTGGCAGCTGGCAGCTAGCAACAGAACAGTTCAAAGGTGCATGAGATCATCCATATTAAACAAAACAACCTAACATTCATTTGCATCCCATTTACCTTGAGGAAACTGCAGCACAGGTTTAATGTTAGACACATGATTAGTGTTTTGTTGGTCTCTAAGACCCTGAAAAGGCAGCTGTCCCAGAAGCAAATTCAGCGGATGCTACTGAATTGGTTTCCACCGAGTAAAAACAAACTAATTTCCATGGTGAAAAAAAATCTCCTAAGTCTTCACCATGTGACAAAGACTTTGTTACACTCAGAGCTGTAAATCTGAAGAAGAGTAAATTTGCTAATGAAAAGACCACACCTGTGCAATTATATACAATCTCCTGAAAGGCTGATATTTCTTTTTACAGTCTATTTTTTAGGCTACAGGCTGAAATGAAGCACACTATTAAACTGCTACTTTTAGTAGATGGTTGTTCATGGTTTCTCTCTATTTTTGTCACCTGAGGTTGAAATAATTTTTTCAGGGATGTTTGTTGATATTGCCGTACTAGTCCACAGTATAGGTAGGTCCTGGCATCATTTTGAATGATCTTGAGTTCAACTAAAGATTGGCGGTAAGGGCAAATTAGATTATAACTCTTCTTACAATCTGATATGCAGAAAAGGAAAATATAATTGCTTTTTTTTCTGATGTTTCATATTTACAGCACTGGTGTAGTTAACCGGTCCGTAACCTGACAACATACAAATTTATTTGCAATATCTTGTAACAATAATGAATTAATGAACAATTTTATTTTTAAAAAAAGTCTTTATTTTTAGGGCATTTTTTAAATACCTTGATAGAATGTATGTAAAATTCCAAGTTGAACATTTAGTTGAACATTTGCCTTGGCTCAGTAAGAGTAATCATGAACTTGTCACAGTACTTGTCATAGATAGTATGTTTGAATTTCCCATACTTTCCTTCACA
>NC_045642.1:38646023-38653523 GCF_009829145.1 Chiroxiphia lanceolata
TGTTATGTAAATCCTTGGTTGCAGTTATGTCAAACTGTGGCTAATAATAACAATTAAATTGACTGATATATTTCTATAAAGCAGGGTAGGGTGCTACCTTTAACTAAATATCTTCACTAATGCAGATGATAGCTCCAAGGGAGTTTGTTAAAAAGTTAGTGTCAAGCTCTACATCTCAAAGCTCCTTATGGTTCCCTAAAAGCCAAAAGAATTTTAACTAGATTTTCTGTATCTTAATAACACGAAAGAATGTTTTTGAAGACTGCTGTTCATTGCACCATAATCTCTTTAACTGTGTTAAGACACTAAGATATTTTTTAAATAACAGTGTGTGTAATTTTGGGGGAAAAAAAGGATATCAATATGTGATTATTATGAAAATGAAGAGGCAGCTACTAGGTATGGAATTTTGCAGAATACTTGATGAGTTCAGTGTATCATTACTAAATGACTGAAATCTAAGTAACATTTGGCATTAGAATAGAAGAAAATAACTGACTAAGCTAGCCTAAGAAGCAGTGATACTGCACCATAATAAGTGTTTTTCTTCAAGCAGCAGACTTTCTTCTCTGAAATTAGACTGAAGAAAATGGAGATTATTAAGGGTGTATGCTGACTGGACAGCAAAGTACAAATAAAAAGAAGTCTTTTAGGATGCAGTTTCAGAAGACATATTTGTCAAAAATCTGTAGTCATGTGAGTAACTGGTTTTAAGATTGGACCCTCAGTGGGTATGTTCTATCACTGAAATTCCTGGAACTTTCAATTCAGCTTAATATTAACAGTGTATATTTTAAGGCAACTTGAAAGACTTGATGTAGAATCTATCTTGCAGACTCCTCTTGTGAGAAGAGAACCTCTGGACCATGCTGCCTGGATGGATAATTCATTTTTTCTATACCTCTACTTGTGTCTTTCATTACTTGTAATAGTTCTACAGATTTGGGATTATAACAGCAATACTGTCCTTTTAATGAATTCAATGTAGCTACTGTTAAGTGCTACATTGTAAATGTAAAACCAGCTGTTTTCAAGGAGCAATAAAATAAGGGAAAAAAAATCTCTTTGGGCAAAACAATTATCCAAAGCTTATAAGAACTACTGTATATTTCTCTGTGGTAAAGAAACATTTCCCTTTCTGTTTCTAATATCATCTTATATCTCTAACATCAGTTAGCAATTGTAATACTGGTGTCAGGTATAACATATCCCAGCTGCATTTTAGAATGAATTGAGCTGGGACAAGGGATCCTTGGAGCTTACTGAATGGGTGAGAGCTTTCAAAGGGAGAAATCAATACTACAGCAGAATTTAGACAACTTAGCAAAATATATCAGACAGAACTTTGGTCAAAGAATAACTACAATAGCAATTTAACCCGTGGAATTTCACTTAAACTCAGCTGAAAAGAAGAATGTTGGTTACTCTAGCAGGGGACTGGAAGCAGAATAAAGGTGGCAAATCCATTCTCTTAAAAGGTCTCATCCTCACATGTGTTATCCAAAAATCTCTTTGCATATTCTGTGATTTTTCACACCTAACTTCATGTCAAACGTGAGCAATTAAAGAACTGCTCCATTAAGCAAAATTGCTTGGATGTGAAGAAAATGTACATTTTTTTCTGAGTTACTACTTAGTAGAAAAAGTACTTTTCTGATAGTCAGAAGGAGTAAGCAATACTAAAAAGACTAATGGACTTTCTTGGGACAAGTCTTGGTAGAGCTGAATACCTGTACTTTGAGTGGAAGATATTAGCATGCAATAGGTCTTTCACTGCAATTGTATTTTCTCAGATCTTAGCAGAACATACTTTTGGTAACAGCATTTCCTGTACTTGAATTGACATCAGACACAAGGATAGCTGCCCACAGGGGCAGAACTAAAACATGATTTTGGAGTCTCAGTAATATTCTGTTAATTTTAGATTTCTAGATTTTCGCTTTAAAAATCCCTTTTTCCTATTGAAATTACAAAAATGGTAGGAGCCTGTAAAAAGAGTAAGTAAATGGCCAGTAAAATGATGCTGTTACCAGTCAAATACTGCAAGTAAAATGTAGAGAAGAGTCACTCCTTTCCCATTCTTTTCATGTCAGTAAAGTGTGAATTTTAAAAGCCCAGTTTGAAAGTATTCAAACTATAGCATGCATAGCAATTAAATTGTTTCTTTGGGTGGTTTCAAAACCAAGGAAATTAAAACCATAAAGTTACAATAACACCTCACTGAACACTGAATTTCCTTGCAGTCCTGCCCTCAAACTGAGTTTGGCTATGGGAAACTTTTTTTCTTACGAAGTTTTAAAGCCCCATCCACCTTCAGTTAAGGTATGAGAGTCTCAAATTTACTCATTTGGCACTCTTAGTCTCAGCAAAAGTATGCAGGAATGGAATCTTTCTTTCTTAATTTGTGTAATCCTATTCAAGTAATATAATATGAACAGTTCACTTTGTGGCTGGACTTAATACATTTGGTAGAAGGCTGTGGTTTTTTGACTCTTTCTAAATCTTCATGTGTGCCAGGTGCCTCCCAAGATGCAGCACCTGTTGACGCACCCAAGCCACTTTCAGATTTGTTAATTTGGGTATTCCCAGCAGCAGTATTAAGCAGCTTACATCTCACCTCTGTTGTGAAATTCACCTCAAATCTGGGTAAATATCCAGAAGAATCGGCTGAAAACAGCTACTATTATTGCTCAGAGTTGTCTGTGTCTAAAAAAGACACTCTTCTATTTGTTTCAATAGTCCTTTTAACAGGGAAAGGAATTAATGCAGGCATGTATAATAAAACCCAAAAAATCAGCATAAGCCCCAGAACCTTGGAGACATCTACCTCAATTTTTGTTTTACTTTTCTCTTTAATCACACATTCATACATGAATGGTTTAGTTGGACTATGATTCTGGAGTTTTTTAAAGGCATTTAAGTACCACTCCACTTACACACTGTGACCTCTGCCACAGATTAATGCTACCAAAGGGAAGAGAAGAGCGTGGGCAGCTTGTTCACTTGTCAGTTGTCACATTCACAGCCAGGATATTAATATAAGCCAAAATCAGTGGTGGTTTCACTAGTGGCTAAACTGAACTGTGAATTGCAGCTGCTAAGAAGCAGACACGCCATGCTTGGCAATCTTAGGCAGAAAGATGTTAGAGACATACCAAGCAGACACCTTTAAAATTATCTCAGCAGGAATCTTCAGAGTTTTTTGTGTCAGAGTCCTATATCTGTGAAAGCAGGGAAGGCAAGCCTAGGGAAACGAATCTGCAACCTTGCCCTGTGATAGTGTTAGTCCCATCACAGGGATGGATGCCTCCCACGACAGCAAGGTTTCATCACAAGTGCTGTCACCAGAGCTTCTCTTCTTGCAAAGTCACAACACTTGAGAATACACTATGTAACCTGTTGGTCCTGTTGCCTTATTTTCGTTGATTAAGCAAAGTTCTTTCTTAAACTCCATGTCAGAATCTTCCATGAAGTCAAAGAACATTTTGATGAGCTGCTATTCTCCCCACCTAGTGCCCCCAGCTTCTGCTTCTTTCATTTGCATTTGCAGAGCTTAGTTTCCTCTTGTCTGCAGCTTTTAGCTGGACAGGTACTGGAAATGTAGTTAGGAGAACCATTTAATGCAAATGCAAACAGGCTACTGGAACTATAGTGTCAGAGAGTCTTAGTACTGACTGAACCTGAAGTAAAAGCACATCAGCCCGCAGCCACTACATATATTTCCTGTCCATTCTTGCGCACCAGAGATGATAGTCTAACAGTAGAATTTTCACTTTCTTTCTGACTGATTTTTAGACTCCTAGAACAGTCATCCCTGAACATCTCAGGCCCACAGCTCCTGGTTTTAGATAGAGATACAGCTGCTATAAAACAGCACTGTTCCATGAGCTACTCTAAGCTGCCCTGAAGTATTCACAAGTAGGAATCTAAGGGTATCCTATACACAGCTTCCCATGTCATGTTCTGTCCTGAATGCAGCTCAGCCAGAACATCAGAGCTTGAGTCCATGGAATATCACAGTGAGTGGGTATGCTGAGGAATTGAATATAGATATAAACTATGCCACTGTAAATACCCTGAGAACTGACCGTAAGTTTATCCGGCAATTTTGTTCAGGTTGATTGAGCTGTATTATTACATGGTGCCTACAATATACAATAAATGCCTTCAAAAAGTTACCATGAAAGTTAAAACTACAAACCAAACAACTGTGTCTTGTTTCCAACATCATTCACTAGTAAAGCATTCATTTGGAAACACTGTGATATGTATTGTGATACCTATTAAATTCTGTAACCATGATGACAATAAGGAATGTCAAATATTTTTTGAAGACCTTTTGCTAATGTATTTCAAAAACAGCATGAAAGTGATTTTTTTTACTCACTTTGACAGGTGAATTATTTACTGCCTCGTGTAGTTTCCTGAATAGCTGAAGTTTTCTATCAATGAGATAAATTTAGAATCAGACAAGGGAAGCCATCTCACTAACCCTGCATCCAACCCCATTCCCAAGGCAGTTTGACTGTATCTACAGCACTTTCTGCTGTACTGCAAATGTCAGACAGAAGGTATAATGGATTTAATATTAGTGCTGGCCAAGGTGTTGAGGGAGCTGTTAATAATGCCACTCTAGTTATTGATCTGAGGCCTTTAGAAACCAAAGAAAAGTGAGAGATCCCCAACTGGGGACAGGCACAACAGTGACTGGTTTTTATTGCCAATATATTTCTACATATAGAGTGCTGACTTTCTGGACTTATGTGATCATCATTAATCTTTGAGAGATTTTTGGAATCATTATATGGTAGGATAATATCAGGGTGACCTGTATGCATGCTAATGTTAAAACTTGCTTTCATTTCAGTCATGAATCAGCTTTAAAAGGTACAATTGTAATGGCAACAATATCAATACAAATCTTCAGCTGTAGGGTAATTTTATTCATTCTGTAATCATGTACTGGTGAGGTTGAGATACGTGGATTTGACTCCTCCTTAGAACATTGTCATTTCATCTGTCCGTTTACGTGCAATGTGTGGAGCTGCTATTGCAGGAGGACAGATTTTTCCTAATTATAACAATCATGGCTCCACTGCCTCTGTTTACCACAGAGATAAATTTGGGTCTGAGCTTGTATTCTTCTAGGTTCCTTTGCCATTGTTAATCCTTCAGGATTAACTTGTAGTGTTTTGTTCTAAAATAGAAATAGGTTCTTTGAATAAATGCATGCTTTCTTTCTTCAACTAAATTTTGCAATCTTATGGCATTCTATACAAGGAACCTCTGATGCCTTTAGCCAGCAATTAATAAATGAAAGTAAAATGTAGAATTAGTGTTTAATGTACATCAAGTAATCATATAGACCCTTTCCATGTTTATACAAGGTACATAGAGATAAGTCCAGCAGACAACTTGGAATGGTTACCTGCTGGATCAAAGATGAAATTTATCTCTATCACAGCTAGGCCATAGAGTAGGTCCACTAGACAGAAATATGTACGCACAAAAGTGCCTAAATACACTGCATGTATATAAGTGTATATGTATATATATATAAGTATTTATGTACATACAAGATGCACTTGGTAAGTTGTGAATTCACCTGTTGCAAGTGTATTTACTGTATTACAATATTAGGCAAGTATACTTATGAAATTCCAAATCAGTTTAAACAGAAGAATAATCTACCTTTGCTTTTATTTGATCCCCATGTACTGTGATAAACATGTACTGTGATAAACACATACTGAAACAGAATTGATTTTTAAGCACAAATTCTGTTAACTCTTCCATGACTACAGGAAGACTATCAAGTAGAATCTCTATTGCACTCTGGACAGACCAGTATTTAATATGGTCTGTAAGCTCTTTGGGAACATGCAAGAAGAAACTAAAAATATGGCAGGAGGATTGGAGAATGCATGAACTTTCTACTGTACTCCTTCCCTTACTTAATAAAGAGAAATACATAGGTGAATAGACTGGAGAGTGTCTACTTGCTTGTATTGATTTCTCCAACTGCTTTCTTCAGATCTACTAGATTTGGACTCTAGGTCAAGATTTTTGTTTCATTAATCACGTGTCTGTAGCAGTACCAATGGAGCGTGTTCCTATGTCAGTTAAAGGGTTTTGAGAAATAACTTATGTTACTGGATATCCTCAGTCTTATGTGGGATTGTTCTTGGTCATATAGCTTAGCCTGGAAAAATCAGAGTAATTGTGTTTCCATCTTCTCCCATTTACTTGTTATATTCAGTCTACATGTGCATTTAGAGTACATTCCATTCATTTTTGTACACAGACATAATGTTCATTTCATTCTTCCATCAGAAGTGCTTTGTTCTGAAATCTTCCAGAGTTCTTATTTTGTGACCTTCTCTCAGCTCTTTCAGTCTTGTCTCTTAGTTTCATGTGAAGGCTGCATTTTCCCAAACAAAAGAATAATTTTATTCTGTCACCATATTCACCTATGTAGCCTTAAATTACACTGGGTTTTTTCTCCATCCTGTTGTTAAAAATTCATATCTCATTTGCTCTTGCCCCCACCACTTGTCTTGTCTTTACAGCCTTCTTCTATTTCTTCCTTCTAAATATTGCTCTCTGACATGTATCTTTCCAAAGTAATTGCCATTCACCGTATTCATTATATTTATCTTCTAACTGTAGGCAATCTTTGTTTTTTTCATTTGACAGACTTGTTGATGTCCACTTCAAATGAAATGTAGGTCACAAAATTATTTTGTAATCTAAAAATTTTGTTTATTTCTCTTTTTAGATTCATAAACCCAGAAATTATTACATTTAAACAAATCATATTTAAACAAATCATTTTAAGATTTTTTATTTTGTGTTCTTCTATAATATAAAATTGCACTATAGCCTTTACTTCCCCAATCTATGTTGATATTAACTTGTCTTTCAATTATTATACTTCTAATTGGAGCTGGATATGCTGTTTCTTTTTAGAGTAGAATAGAACAGTACTGACTCAATAATCTGAGCTTTTGAGCAGATCAGACTTGACTGCTTAAAGCTCTTGGCTTGTTGTCAGTCAGTTATGTTTAATTCATCATACTGCAGACTAAAACCTTGTTCTTGTCAAAATTACACAATTCTATCTTCTTTATATACACAAAACAGCAGAGATACAAAGGATGATATTACTTGGTATCGATTCAGCTCTGTGGGGGGGCAGAGATCACAAAAGGCAGAACTGGCCAAAAGGAATGTCCGCCTTCAGTGAGCAATTTTACTCATGGTCACACTGGGAAAAGTCTGAAAATATTACTTGTGTGTGGAAGGTTTGCTGCTTCCAGTTCTCGAAGCTGTTCCCAAGCACTTTGTCTCAGATACTGCTTGCTTTTCACCTGTGAATAATATGTGAGCACTCTGAATAAGTCATCTAACTTATCGTCACTCTATCATCTCTATTTGTTTATCACCAGGTAGAGTAGATATGCTGTCTTTCTGATTTTATTACATTTTACGTTTTTTACA
>NC_045642.1:42471023-42522934 GCF_009829145.1 Chiroxiphia lanceolata
TCTCTCTCTCTTTTTCACCTTCTGGGCTATTTTTACTATTTTATATTTGGCATTATAAATGTTTTTTGTAATGGGAAGGCAAGGTAAGAAGCAATTGTTCAGAAAAATAGAAAAGTAAAAAAAATGAGATTACATCCATGTATTCCATATCTATTTCTATGTATACATACATGTGAGAGTATACATATGTATGCAAGTAATATCAGGTATTTTTCATTACTCTGTTCTCCAAAAGACATTATTTAGTAAAAGATAATAAACAGCTCTTGAACAGTGGAATATAGAATAGTGAAAACAGTTTACTGAAATTGATGATGCTGGATTGAACCAAGCCTTCCCTTTGGAATTAGTGCCAGACATAGTTTTCCTGAACCCTGTCCAACTGCCTGAGCGACAGACAATTTTCATTCTATTTGTGCTAAAGGCTTATGACTAGTGCTGGAAAATGAAGCCCTTGCCCTTGATCTCAGTGCAGATTAAAAAAAAAAAAAAAAAAAGCAGAACTGTGCCAATTTGTTTCCTCTGCCAATAGAAGCCCTTGTGCTTTGGGTAATGCAAAACAATAAAAAGTTCACATGAAGACTCTCCATTGAAAGAAAACCCACCAAGAGCCATGTATCTTTGCTACATTCATCAGCCAGTTTCCGAGATTCTCACAATGTCAGCAAAATGCAGAGGGTAAGGACAGAAAATATTTACCAGCCAGCAATACTGTCTTAGTTTTCCAGTTCACGTCTCACTGCTATGCATTTGGTAATGATTGCTAAAAAATATCTCCACTGTAAATAACCACACTCTCCCTTCTGCTAACACTAATCTCCCCACACTCAGGTACTGCATGTAGATTTAGGGCTGTGCAGCCCCTGTTGTCCAAGCTGATTCTGTTTCTAAGGGATGAAATACCCATTTGACATATACACCCTGAGTTATAAACAGTGGCTATACTGTAGTCCTGTCAGCCAGCTAATCTCCGATTGCTTTTCCCTAGATTATTAATAAAATTAGAATCCCAAGCAGAAGGCGTTTGCTTTCATTGTACAGTCTGCACTTGTGACATGGTACATGTGGAAAATTTTGAGTGCACTGCAGTGAATGGTCTGGGGGTTAGTTTTTAGCTTCCGCTAAGTACCTGGCAGGCTGCCACGGCTGAAGGATTCTGGGAACTGAAAGGCTCCCAAGTACAAACTGCCAGCATTAAGCAGTCCTGACAGCTCTGCTCCTTCCACACTTGGCAGCAGTTCAAAGTGCTCTTTCATTTGAAAGGCTGGAAGGCTGCCATGTGCAATGCAGATTTGCTGTGCCTGCTCTCATAAGGAACTGATAAATGCCGTTGCTGTTGCCATGGGGACAGGAGGCTATCAGAATGGCCTTGTGATCTGCAGCCTCTCAGCTCTGCAGGGTTTTTTTTTTTTCCGTTTTTTTTTTCTTCCCTGAGATGGTGAAATAAATGTTCTAGAGAAGGTTAACTCTTGAAGGACAGGAAGCGCTGGTTTGAAAGGACAGGGTGAGCATCTGTCCGTGGCTCCTCCGAAGTGCTGGGAACAAGATTAACACATACCTGCCAACAGTGCCTATTTGGGAAGGACTGGCCCCAGGGTTGGTTTTTTTTGAAGGCCAGGAGGGAGGGAGGGAGGAAGGAGAAAAGACCTCCTTCTCCCCACTCAGTCCCTTCAGATTTCTCTTCCAGCTCAGGATCTCTCAACACAATTAAAAAGCTATCCCCTTTCTTCCCTTCACTATGCCTACATACAGTTTTCAGATGCTGGTGGAAATGAATTAATTTACCACTGGATCTTGTAACATGCCCGATGCCTTTAGCTATCATTAACATCACTGGACAGCTAGCAGGATTAGACCCGTTTTGTGGACTCTGTGTGTGGTAAATGTGAGTAAAAAGAAAGAACAGTGTGATGTAAGACTGCATGTTTAAGAGCGATCTTAGTGACGATGCAAGTCCTGAGAGTGAATCTCAGCTTATCCTAGTTCCCAAGATTAAAGTAAACACACCCTTGAGCTATGCACAGTTTGTGTGTGTGTATAAATGAGTGTGCACATCTACTTCTGTAGAGGTGTAGAAAAAAATACAGGCAGCCAATATTTTAGCCAGAATTTATACCACTTTCCCTAAGTTGTCTTTTTTCAACTTGTTATTTCTTTCCATCTCCGCTACAGCAATAAATTTGCATTCCCTAAAGACATTTTGCTGCAGTCCAGTAAACTGAATTCTGTTTAACCAAGGCAAAGTCAGAGCATGACATCATAGTGGGGAACAATGGAGTGCATCACTGCTCTCTCCCTCACCATGCAGCAAACTTCAGGGCAGCATTTAAAGAGATCGATATGGGCATGTGTCTATGTTTACAGGCACATATAAAATGCAACAAGCGTTCAGACAGTGACATAAAACAGGAAAGATAAAGTATTGGGGGAATTTTATTTATATACTTGAGTGTTAGCAGTCTGAGAGCTTTGTTCAAAACCAGGAAAAAAATCAACCACCCTCCACATGAACAAATTCCCCCTTCCTTCTCTAAACATAGGTCTCTGCCTTCCAGAATTGTATACTTTTATCTTTCCAATATATGTGAATGGTATTATATGAGATGAAACATTAAAATTGAATAAACAGAATTTCAAACCAAATTCAACAAATAATCTGGTTAACCACTTGATGGTTAACCTGTAGCTTTTTTAAATAAACAGCACCACTCTTACTTATTTTAGTTTCATTTCACTTTGATTTCACGTATTTTTTTACTGTATTCATTGTTTTAAAGCTTTTTGGTTGTGAATAGGTTACTCAAAAGTTTGAATGAAGAAAGTAGTCATTTGAAAAACATACAAGGCAGAATGTTTAAGAAGTAACACAGAAATACACACTATATGTGTGTCTATACACACATACACACACACACATACCTTTTACCTTTTCTGAATTCTCTTTTAGTTTATGTTTTCAAACAACTTAAAGCATCTGTGATACTGAGTTTTGTATCTGACATCCAATCCTGCTGGTTAAAACAATCTGCATATGCAAATCGAGATAAAAGCTCCCTATATATGTGCAAAGTAATTTCAAAATTACAAACAAGGCTGCATTTCACAAGCCTTTTTACCATAATGAGCTAGGCCAAGGAAATATTTTTTCCTGACTGCTTGGGATTATTACTATTTTTTTAAATTAGGAAAAGAGTGAAGTTAACTGTAATTCTACTGTAATTTCTTTACCTGATTCTCTCTGGGTTCTTGCCTATGGTTGTCATGGTAATTTGATATTTCTGGCTGGCTCTCTACACATTCTGTTTGTCTCACTGGATTTCCTGATTATTCAGAAAACTCTTTTAAAAAACCCTCCCATTTCTCCCCCTCTGCCCCCATTCTAGGCTTAGTCCTGCTTTTTTCATTCCTTTAGCACAGAGGAATGTGTGTTATTTTGCTACAAATCTACTAAGGTGAAACTGTTTGCTCCACTTACCTGAGAATGGAGATAATGAGATAAGCATACATACTAGAGCTCTTCATATATTATCTTCCATAGTCTATGACAGGGGATAGAGAAGAAATGTGGAAAGATAACTGCATGTAGATTTCTTGTAAAGTACTCGGATCTTAATCCTATAGATATTATTTGGGGTTTAACTGCTGCATTTCTGACAGAAGAAACATGTATTTAACTGTTGCCTTTTCAAATGTGACAGACACATTTGTACCTAGAGCGAGAGAGTTAGAACATATTCTCTTTATGTGACAGAATAGAAACATTATTTTTATTCAGGGGTTCAGGTGACAACTTACACCAGAAGAAACAAACTGATCATGCTTTCAATGAACCAGAGAAACTCAAAGAAAAATGCACACAGCTAAGTAACATTTAGCTCCAGTGTGTAGTTACAAAAGGTTTATGTAATTGATATGTGCATATTTTAAAAGCACTCAGTGTTAGATTATGTATACAAAAATATATACATACATATTATAGATGTATACATAATATGTATGTATGAAGGTACATACACTTGCTTTTTTGAGGGCAGTGGTTCTTCCCTAGGCACTACATGATTTTGTGATAAAAGCATGGAGCTACCATATGTACCTATAGTTCATTTAAATAATTTGCTTGAGTATTACACCTCATTACCTTTGCCTAGTCCTTGTACATTTAGCCTCTTTGCTCTTCAAGAACAGGTATGTATTTTACTGCTCTGGTCAATGCCTCATACAACTACACCGAAATCATTAGGGTCTCAAACAATTGTTTCAAGGCGAGTAATTCACCACCATTATGAGTCATAACTGAAACTACAGTCCAATTTATTACAATTTAGACCCAGTAATTTCCACTATACACTGCCTTTCCAATGTATCAATGAAATCTCTAATCCCCCTGGATTAAAAGTATCTGTATCAACTAAAAGTACCTGTATCAATGAAATCTACAAATTCTTTTGTGTGGCCTCTTTTGCTTACTACTTCTTTCTTTTTCTCGTACTGGAAAGCACATTTGAGATTCCTTACTAAGTCCTTTTGATGGCAACATGCTGTGGAATCTGCTAAACTCAGTAAGCATTCCAGCTGTGACAGTCCATAATCTAGGACATCAGTGACATCATCTGACAGCCTGTGACATTGCCCTGTGAATCGCAAGATTAGGCAAGGTTGCTGTTGGTGTCACAGGTAGTATATGACATGTGACTGCAATGTTCACGCCTGATTTTAACTGTGAAAATGCTACTAAAATAACCCCTTGTACCTATAAATTTATTTGGATCTTTTTTCAACTGTACAAATCTTATTTTCTTCTGACTGTGATTTTCAAATTTGCATTTTCAGTAAAGTAAAAATGACATATTTTATCCAATTCCTATGTAGGGTAATAAAGCAGCAATGAACGCATTTTCTCTTATGTGCTAAAACTCACATATCTCCCACTGCTACTCAGCAGAAGAAAAGATTTCAGTAAATCCTGTGTAGGACATCTAACATTAAAACATTCTTAAATTTACTTTAAACTCCTATTTATTTTTGTATTTCTACAATGTAGACACTGCAGAAGCTCAACACACTGTATTATACTTAGGAGAAAAATTATGGCCTCTCTCTTCTGAAAAGAAGACTGAGCAAGGCAATGATCTATTTTACATTCTGCTAACACCTAATTATTTTTACAAAACATATCCAGTAGCATTTATTGTTTGAGCAATCATAAATATTTACAAAGAAATTATAGTCTTTAAAGAAACCTACATGCTGATGGTTTTTTCTTTTCTTAGAATGTTGTTTGTTTACATACCTGCTAATTCTTAAAATTCAGTAATCTGTAGTGATCTTACTTTTATTTGTGAAAATTAGCAAAGTCTTGCTCCACAAATTATCAAGGCTTTGTCATGCAACTGTAATAGCTCAGCTATTTCTTTTTAAAAGTCAGTGTGCTCTAGTCCATTTTTTTATTACTGTTATCTTTAGTTCTATGACGCCTTGGAGCATTTCCCAGTCTGGATCTATAGAAACTTTCCCAGGAAAATGTATAAAGACCCTGTGTTCTGCTTTACTCTGTGCTTGCAGTGCCTATGTGCTTTTGGTGAGCTAGGTCTTTGAAGACCTAGCCCATGCTTGGAGTCCAGTCAGGCCAAAATATTTAGCAATTGAGATATTTTATGATCCAGAATCTCTTTTAAACAAAGGTGTGGTTTAGCAGGACTGGCTGCTTCTGACCTCTTTCAGCCTCGTATTATTGCAGCTGCTATGATGTAAGGCTGAGTATGGTAGAGCTAAAGTAGCTGAGGCTCAGGGAAAGATGCTGAGAACAGCTGTTTTACTGTAAACATTAACAAGGGTTTGACTTCATTTGCAAGCTGGGAGCATTCACAGTTTCTGCACAAATAATATTTCAGGAATTTGTTCTAGATGTTCAGGGCACAAGGAAAAAAAATTATCCCTTCTATACATTACTGCAGCTTTGAATGAATCAAATTCTCTGCAGAGAGATGCATCCCATTAAAATCAACAGGGAATTTTTCACATTAATACACAGCTTCACACAGACGATACAGACACACACACAGGAAAAGAAGCAATACTTATCTGCTTTAGCTATTTCTAAAGCTTCTCTCACATTGGTATCTAAGTGCCAATTAGATACCAAAAATACTCAGTTGTAGCAGACACTGATGTCTGCTGATTATTATGGAGCTACAAACAGATTCCTATCCAAGAGGGCAGAGAGGGATTTGAATGCTTTCCCCTTAGCTCAGTGCTGCAATTCACGGATGTTAGGAAACAAATTTCAGACCTCATTTCCTTCATTACATTCTCGAGGTTGCTTATTCTGAAGCGAGTGAAAAATTTCAGTCAGAGTGACCTTTGGAGGGAGCGGGGGACATTCACTGACATCACACACATCTGCACGTGCACACACAGACACACGGGCCAGATCCTTCAGACACTGAAATCTATTTTTTTGCCACATTATCAGCGCAATGGAGTCTGCAAGGCAGCTCAGCCAGCTACTTGCGCATCAGCCAGTGCAGATACGACAAAGCCTCAGCTGGTCTGCAGCCACTGCAAGGACTGCAATGGCTCTTCCTTTCCTGAGTCCTTGTGAAAGACATACAGTTTAAAAATGGCTGAGCCGAGCCTAGTTTTCATGGATCTCCAGTTAGCAGACTACTTTCTTGGGTCCAGTGGTAGCCAGTGCAAAATTCAGTAGCTCTGCTGGTGTTACAGTTTACACAAGGGAACACACTGTCAGGGAGACCAGCCCCAGGATGATGCAAGGATGGCTTAAAGCTGCCTTTTCACCACCCTCTCTGAAGCCTGCCAAGACCTGCTTGGCCAAAGCTTGGAGCCTGGGCAACAGTCCCTACTTACAGACTCCTTCTAGAAACTCCCCATATTAAATATAAAGCTGTATAAATCCTCACTATCTTCCCCATTTGTTATTATTATGGTTTACAGGATAAGTAGCATAAACTGGTCATCCCTTTGATAAAAAACTAAGGCAGACTTGGAATCCAGAAAGGCTTGTTAAAATTCATCCCTTTCAGTGAAAATCTTGAAGGTGTGCCTGTGCTGTTGGATGTGGACCCGATTGGATATCTGACCTTTTTAATGTTCCCAGGACATTTACCACAAATCTAGAAGTACCAAATTTATTATATCTCTGAAATGCAAAGCTAGTTATCTATATTCTGTTCTTAAACTGTTTGTGTTTATGCAGAATAAGGAGAGGTTTTTGGTCTCTGTCCTGTTTTATGGTGTTAATCTATTGTGCAGTGAAACAGCTATTGTCTCCTCCTCCAGAGTGGCTGTGTTTCTTCAGGTCATGATTTGGCTTTTGTTTTGAGATGAAATAATATAAAACTCTGTCTACCTGGTACAGCTTCTCTTGCATCCCTGTATATAGTGGAAAATAAAAATATTCTTAGTGCCATTTATTCCTGACCTCAGGCATCTTCAAATCTCCAATTAAAATTTCACCATCCATGTGTGATAATGGAGGCTTTGAAATGCACCTGGAAAATATCTCTCCTTCTTTCCATTCTTTCCTCTGACAGGATTTCAGACCTCTGGAACTACATCTGTTGTGAGTTACCTTTCCCTATCATACTTTTTATTGTACAAATGTTCAAAAAACTACCTAGTTGTTTGCCTAGATCTTGTAACCAAAACAAGGCCCCATCCTCTCCTCTTTCACTGCTCGTGCTTATAATTTCTTCTCAAGCTGAATGCTGAATGGGGCTAAAGCCAGCGTACTATTATGTTTGGAAACAGGTTCAATCCAGGAAAATTATACAAATGAACCTGGGAAATAAGCTGCAGCTTGAAAAAGTAATAAAGCATGTTACAGTGCTCATATGTAACTGGAGATGGAGGAGTCGCTTCCAGAACAGGGACTGGAAAGGACATACTGGCACCTGTGTAATTTCTGAACTACTGAAGAAAAATTCTTTCCTCTCTGTCTTGGCAAGCCCAGAGATCAGATGAGATGCTGCAGCCCGGCCAAAAGAGAGACTGCTCTGGCACTACAGAAAACTCTTCTACAGCCAATTCTTCCTGTGCTAGTAGCTCTTCTTACCACCTCAAAAATGCTCCCTGAAACACCAGCCCAAGGTCAGTTTCTACAATTTGATGAAACGTCTGTCACCACCATTAAAACAATTCAAGCAAAAGAGCTTGATGAGACACCTCACAGCACTGGGCCACCAAAGAGTAACCCCGCTCTAGGCTGGCAGCACACGTTCAGGTCGCTGTATCAGGGCATGGTGATTCTGAAGGGCACTGAATGCTCTTTCCCAAAGCTCCCTGAGAAAACTAGGTCCCAGTGTTTGGGAATTGTCTTGAAATTCCCCATTAAACATCCCTGTAAATTGAAACATTTGGTCTGTGGTCCATTCCCATTTACTAATCCCACCTAGAAGCCTTCTTGTCTACAAAACTGGCAGGCACACACAGCTGTCCACCAGGAAGCAGGTGAAACCAACAAACTTGATAACTCACACCACTAGCCCACACTGTTTTTCCTCTGTTAAAAACAGGACTGTCAAAGTATTTAGAGATCTGAAAGAGGCTGACCTCTAAGCATACAATCCAATACTACTGATTCACAATCCAAATTATAAATAGTTTTTTACAAATTTCACCCATTCCTCGATTTGTCAGAAATATAACCTCATTTCTTAAATAAGACACTATATTTGAAAATCAGTCTGTCCCTTCTGGCCCTCACTGCTGTCCTGCAACTCATGTGTCATCACCACAGCCCACTTACCAATGTCCTTCACACCAGTGAGACATCTCTGGTCATGAAGAACTGCACTCCTTCCTACTGCTCCCTGTCAGAATGCTGAACCAGTCAGGTTTAAGGAAATCACTGCAAAACTGTAGAAGTTTAAGTCAGAAACTGAACTCCCAAAAAGCCAATCGTATTGAAAATGTTCTGTTTTTTTTTTAAAAAAAAAAAGAAGGGGGGAAGATTCCTGTGATTTTCCTCAAACATTTTCCAAAGTCAGTTTTTCTCCAAATACAATCCAAAACTTCATCTGGAAGGTGTGTGTTTATTCCAATCCAGGCAGACTTTTGGGGAAATGCATAAAACTGTACCACAAATGTTTTTGATTAGAAAAACAACTCCAATCTAGTTTGTTATCTGAAAATAGGCGTAGTCAAACTTCTGTAATGGGAAAATGGCTGCATTCTGTAGCAGGTCAAAACAAAAAATGTACCCAAGTTAAAGATAAAGTCTGACTTGATTTTTGAAACTTTTAATTTTAAAGCTATTTGGAAGAGCCAGAAGAATAATGGAGCACTTGTAAGAAGGAATAAAAAAAAAAATATCAGTGCCAAATACACTGGGAAGGGAAATATAATGGAAAAAGTGTATCTCTGAAATAGACTTTTGAGGTGACGGCCTGAAGATCAGGTCCAGTATGGGAATTAGTTACCCAGCACTTCAACCCTGAGTGCTGAAGTGAAAGGTACTGGTTCCTAAAGGGGAGTTCAGAACCTCTTGTTCTGTGTTCAGATTTCCTATACAGAGCATGGGAAAAATTAGGCACCTCTGACTATGGTATCCAAAACATCTGTTTCTGCATTTTATCCAGTGACTATTTATATGAAATATTTAAGAAACAGCCTTTAAAGCTGGGAAGGGAATCTAAGCCTCTCTCTGCCAGATGGGTGCCTTAACCAGTACAGTCATGCTTTCTCTTATGCTTCCTCTGCTCTGTGTGACTCCCCTTCTCTCTCTCTGGCCCAATGAACTTAAATTACTTTCTGCAGCATGGCACAGTTTCAATAGGAAGGGTGGAGAGTGCCTGCCTTCAAAACAGCTTGCAGTCTGGTGGTCAGGCTGCTCTCCTGGGACATGTGAGTCGGAGTCTCCTCACGCACAGAACATTCTTGTGCTCACAGACAGGAAACAGTGAGGGTGCATTTGAGAACTCACCTTTTTTTATGTAATCTCTAGCTGCTATTATACAGATAATAAAAGGAAATATTTAACAATAACCATGAGAATTACCGACACTTATAGACACCTTTAATCTTTGAGATTCCAAAACAAACAACTGAGTTATGCTGAAGCAAGTTTGTCCTTTGGACCTCACAGAAGCACATAAGAATGCAGAAATGGGCTTTGCTGTACTTCTTAAAATGTTGCAATGCATTTTTTTTGTGAGCTAGATCAACTTTGTAGGCTCAGACAGAAGAAAATTCTGCTTGCACAGTATCCATTTCTGTCCACTCTATGGAGACTCACTAACACCATTTCAGCTTTAATCTCCTTCAGCTCCTTCTGCTTTCCTAGAGCAAAAGTACAATAGCTGTATTTAAGCACAGTGCAGGACCTCAGAGGGGTAAGTCATACCCACAGGTATGTACATTTGAGTCACATTGTTTCCTATCAGTTTATCATCTCCTGGGGCATCCTGCAAGCAGCAGTGCACAAGCTTAGGCTAGGAGATGAAGAAAACTTCAACTTGTTATTGAAAGTGCAGGGAAGAGCTTGAAGGAAGCAGAAAATAATAAAGCATGTTGGATTTTGGCCAAGACAGTAAGAATGAACAATCTGACTTCCATCAGGGATCTACCCTAACTACAACTATGGCCAGTTGCCTGCCAGGTTGTTGGTTTCACGTGGATTTGACGGCTTTGCAGGTTGGTCCACTTTGAATCTACTTTAATTCTTACTATATTTAAACAAAAGAAAGTGAGGAGGAATTTCTCAGTCTGCCCAGCACAGCTCCTGCTGGCAAAGCTCCACAGAGCTCACAGAACAGTAGGAAGGGAACTTTCCAGAATATGGATGGCTCTTTTTTCAGCCAAACCAACACTTGCTGCTCAGATAATGACAGCCAGTCAGTCCCAGGCTGTCTCTGTGCTGCAGCCAGCCAGGAGTCCTAGCAGTGCAGATCCTCTTTCCAGGGCTACTCCATCATCCCTCCAGCTCCTGCACTTAGATGAGATGCACTTATAATGGCCCCGTGCTGTGCCTCCATTTGAGTCAGCCTTTGTGTGCCAATTGCTGTGCGTTAGCAGACCTTGTATACTGCATGAACATGAGACAAACCTATCCCAGCTTCTAGTCTTTTGACTCAGGAAGTTTACGCAATGCAGGAAGTTATGGTTTCCCAAGTCCTTTCCATAAATAGTGTCTTTGGTGAGCATTTGGCTCTTCTATGACCCAATTGAATCCTGGGCAGTTAGAATATAAATAATTACATGTCTGTATTTAAGTGTTTTGCTGAATCTGGGCCTAAAGAAGATGTATTTAAAAGATAAAAAGGTTCACAAAATTATGGATTCAGAACCTTTGTGCACACCTTAAAAAATTAAGAACTAATGATATTTTTCCAATAGCTTTATCAACACTCTACATCAATTCCTTCCTTTTCCTATTTAAATGTAGAGTATTTAAGACTTGTAAAATGTGTACTTTTACTTTAGAGTTTGCTGTAATTTTTGCTTTTGTATTGTTTTTCCACACAAATGTATGTGGTTTTCAATTTTATGCATTAAGGGTGACTAGTTTTGGCTACGATAAAGGAGGACCTCTTTCAAAAGACTTCCCTTTGTCAGCAAAACACCTCTAGCACAGGACAGGGGAGAAAAAAGAATGTGACCTATTCTGCGTCAGCCAGATTACATCCTAAAACCTTAGCATGTGTTCTTCTTTTTGCCCAATTCACACAAATTCCTACAACTCTATCTTAATATGACATTAAAGATTTTGAGTAATTAGATGTTGAATAGAACTCAGTTTGTCTCTCACAAGCAAACACACAGAGACACACATATGTAGTGTCTTTCTCACCACCTGTAATTATGAGTCTTTATCATAACATTTTCACCTTTAAAAAAGTAGTAGAATATACAGCATGTGGAGACTATTTTAACTCATAATTTATTTTTCTCTGCCAATGGCTACACTGGGAAAAGACACATTCTATTTACATCTTTGTTAGGCATGTCATTTTGTATACCTGGGTCATGTGACATGGGCTGCACACACTATTCCACCCGAGGACTTTTTGAGAAGACAAGTTGTGCCTACGCTCCCTGAGCATGCACTGAATGAGCAGGTAAGAACAATAGCAGAAGAGCTACACTCTGGTTCTGCCTCCTAGGAGCACCAATCCCTGTAGCATGTGTTCCACTTTGACTCATTGGCCTCACACATAGCCCAAGTATATAAACAGGACTTCAGCCAGCACTGTCCATCAGCTTCTGCTTTGCAACTTTGACACACGCACATGATGCCTCTCGCTGCAACTTCTGCTGCTGCTGTTGTTGGTTTGGATGGGATCAGACTTTGAAGAACCAACTTGGATACAGTGGGATGGGACACAATGGTTCTCAATGACCAGAGTTTGGGGCTGCAGGCCTCTCCCTCACCCTAGACAAAGGGAGACCATTCTGTTTAGAATAGACCACCTCTGCTATTTATCACCAGCTTACTCCTATAGCAGAGCCAATCAAATACAGATCTCTTCTCCAGCAAATATTGGAAGAGAGAGGAAGATGAGCATGCAATAGGAGGACTGCTTCACATTCTACGGGAGGATAAGCAGCGACTCCACCACTTTAGATAAGGAGTCACTCCGTGAAAACAATTGGAGCCTGCCCAGCAGTACCATGGGCTTTATCCTCATGTTGATAAGCACTGTAATATGCTCGCAAAGCCTGAACATTCCTGACTCCAGCAACCAGCTTTGCAGTGATAAAAAAGTTAATGATCAGCTGGCCAGCTCAGATGTGCCTCAGGTCCACCGTACCCAAATGGTGTGGAACACTGTTGCCCTGAGATCATAAGGCAGTTTCCCAGAAAGTTTGCTCACAGGGAAGGGGGCCAAGGGATTAGGTAATTGTGCCTGGCAGAGAAGGCCTTTGACAAAGTTATTCAGAAGAGATTTCACTTCCTGACCTACAGAATCTTGCTGAGTACAAGGACATCATGACACAGCATACCCATTGAACATGAGATTCCTGTGTTTTCTGCATTAGGATATTGATTACATTTTGATCAGTGCTATCTATCTTGTGCTCTCCTGGTCATGCTGTCCTACCAGACAGGGTGGCGAACATGAGTATTTCATCAAGCACTAAACTCCTGATGGGTAGAAGATAAATGAGCTTTCGATCAACTCATCAAGGCTACCGTGCCCTCCAAAACTTCTATACGGGGGCCCATGAGAGCCCTTCCATTCAGAATGGATGCTGCAGATAGAGTCCTACATAGCAACATCTCAAAAGCTAGCATCAGTGTAGGTAGTGAGTCTAGCTTCTTGATGGGGAGACAAGTCTGAGAAACCATCAGAGCTTATTTTAGAACAGAACTCACAGTATGCTCAGAAAGTTCAAATGGGGGTAAATGGCTACTACCAGTGGTCATTTATCTTCCCCATTTCTCTTAGCCACTCCTTTCACCCCTCATTTTCCCTCATGACCCAGTCCTTCAGCCCCTCATGACTGATGTCTTATTTCCCAGGAATGTCCATGGGCTTTAGGCCCCAAAAAAGGAAACCAAAGGCTTGTTAGTGTGATTTTCCAGTCACTGGGTTATGTGCATTTGGTAGGAGCTCCCTCCTACTCTGCTGGACAAGCTTCTCTCCTGTCATTACAGTGCCTCTCTGGGCACTGTAGGGAGTTTCTCCCTCTACACAGGATGCCTATTTCAGAGTAAACACAAAGACCCAGGAAGGTAAGGGGAACACAACATAAAGAAAGTGCCAGCACCTAAAAATTCTGAAAAACGTAAGAGAGCACATTATTGTAGCTTGTTACTTTGCAAAAAAAAAGCCCAAACAGAGCAAAAAACTACTTATTCTCAGCAAACAAAGTAATTGAGGATTTGGGCACTAATAAGAATATAGCAGAAAGTTTGAGGGTCATGTAGAGACATATAAACATGACGAAAAGGGACAGAAACACCTTTACATTTTGCTATCTCTTCTCCTATCAATTTCTGCTTCTCACTGTCCACCAGCAAGACGCCAAGTTTGTGCAGAAGCATCTAGACTAGTAAGGCCAGAACACTTGTCAGGATATCTCTGGAGACATGAAACTTGATAACGTCTAGCACAGGTTGAATCTGTACTGTTTGCCTATAAACCAAAGCAAGTTTTTCCTGCCCCAAGACCTATTTAGTTCCCCCTTTAGCAGAAAAGCTCAGCATAAATTAAGCTTGCATTTTGTGAAGATGGATGAGGGATGAGGACATCAGCATGAAACAGGGGTGCACAGTATACAGATACACACAAAACAGAACAGGGCATCTCTAGTTTTAGCATAGTCAGGTAAACTATGCTCTTGCCTGCGTGAGGTAAACCTTAATATTTCTGGTTAAGCCCAGAACTTCTCAAAAATATTAATAAATGTCCAGATTTTCCTCTTCAAAAAAACTGTCACATTAACTGGCAGATCATCAGTTTCTGATTGAAATAGTCCAGTGTTGATACAATTAGAAAATCAATTATATTTCTAATTAGAGGGAATATATGCTAACTGTATTAAATTAGAACTTCTAATCAAAGACAGAACACAAGTTAGTATTTTGTTCAAAATTTAGAACTTTTGAAAATCCCACCTAATATGGGTAATAATACTGTGTACTGCAACAGAGATTCCAAACAGCTTTTTACAATATAAAGGAGCTGCCACTATACCTATTTTTAAAATTCAGTTGTTTTAGTGTCTTTGAATAAGCTGACAATAAAACACTTAATGATCAACAGCACTACATAAATGGTAGTTAACTAGAGAAGACAGAAACTGATGGAAATTGCAAGATAAAATGATTCAATTTTACATTTGGCATATGAGGATTTTTTTCCAGCCAACTACCAAAATAAGTAAATTGTTTTGTTATGGGCCTATGTTTCATACAAAGGACTTCACAACTGTCACAGTTTGTAGTGACTAAAAATGCTGAAAGGAGATGATCAAGACAAATTTTTGTGTTTTGAACACCCTTGCTAACAAAATCTACTATACTGAATCCAAAACCCCTTTAAAACATTATTTTTCAACAATTAGTCTGTTTGGGTTTTTTATTGATTTCCCTAAATATTGGCAGCAAAACAAAGCTGATCTATGTCAGGGTTGTTTCTAATTAGTTGCACTTTCTGAGTCCTGTGTATCTATCTACATATATTCTTCCCACTAAGTTCTCAGATCTTACTAGGAAAGTTTTGCATTTGTCAAGAGCTGGTATAACAGAGTGTTAGTTACCTAACACTTGACATTATAGGGCCTTGGTTTAGTTGCTTGTAACTGTCAAATTTTAATAATTCGAATTTAAATTTTCTGTGCCATCTGCCTCAGGGTGATACATTTTACAATGTCAGCATAGATGTGTCTGTCTTTTCTGATTAATAACTTAGAGAAAATGATATTGTTTTGTCGATGCTAAAAAATTCTTGATTTCAGAAGGTTCGGTACTTTGATGCTTCAGAACGACAGACCAAATGCCAGACTAGCACTGGTAAAGAGAAAGTTTTTTTATATTCCCTACGTAATTTGTGCTGGTAAGGTGGAAAACAACCTGACATAATAAAGGCTACTGGCTAGCTGTGTACACTCAGTACATATTAGAGGTTAGTACATAAATCTGTTGATTATTTCATTCATACTGAGCATATCTTACTAAAGGCTGGGCTGAGCTGAGCTGACGGAGAGATCCTTTTCCAGATACAGGAGACAGACTGAAGTGAGTCAGAGCAGAGGGTCTGTAGCCATTAGGCACATTACACTATCACGACATGGCTTCCTTTGTCCCATAGTTCCTCAATTGTCAGCAAACAGCCATGAAATCCTCATTTTGCCTTTACAGGCTGATTCTCATAAAGGATAGCTGTCTGTTGTTAAAGTCAGTTAGCTCAAATGGCAGAGGTCTGCACAAGCATATATAAGTTCCAGTTCTACTAATGGTTCATATGAGATTTAATGTGGTTCCACATGATGGAATTAACACAGGAAACTACACATAAAGAGATTATATTAAAAGAATATTATGGCTGCAAAGTCAATCACTTCAAAATTTAAAATGCTAAAATTCACACTACCATGAAATCTTAATTCATTCTCTTCTTGTTGTTCACATAGAGCACAAGATGAGCAACATGGTTAAAACTGTGGGTACAATCAGGTCCCAGGAAATCAGCTGCATTATTTACCTTGTTCTTAGCAGAGGAAGCATACTTAATTGTTGCGCTGAAGAGAACTGCAGCCTAAAAATAAGGACAGTGATACTGATGTTTTATTACCCATTCATGTACTATGTAAATATTTTGAAAAATAAAACCTAGTTTCATAAGTGATGAAAGTCTTCTCATCATCAAAGGTGCTTCACGATGGGTGAATTTAGGCCTTTTCCTTGTCTGTGTTTATCTCAAAGAGATAGAAAATAACTTTGTGTTTCTAGGAGTGTGTGACTGGTACACTCTGCTTAAGACTCCTGATAATACGGTTAGCATAACTAGCACCATTTTATAAGGCAAAGTCATTCTCTGTGACAGCATGAGTCATGTATGAGCTCCCTTTCCCCTCATTATCAGGCCCTGAAGGTCTAACACAAAACAAACAGATTTCTTCTTGCCCTCCCTGCCAATGTCAAGATTCCTGGGCACCAGGCTGATTACTTCCTTCCTTACAAGCCTGGAAGGTCCCAGGTACCAAGCCAACCAGGCCCTGTTGATGATCCCATCACAGGACGGGGAAGCCTAACAGCACACAGAGCACTGTCTACAAAATCAAGCAGTTACAAGTCCTAAGTGAGGAACTTGAATCAGAACTGCTGATGGACAGTGAGAACTGTGACCTCCCCATGGCCAGGCATGCCTCCACCATTGTTGCTTCCTCAGAGGACTGAGTAAGTGATTTGGATCCTTTATATGATTTTTGAGTCTACATTACAACAGTTACATTGATACAGCAAAATGTGTATTAAGAGCTGAGCTGATCTGACCTGCAAAGGGTCTAGGTGATTAAAAATCATAAGTTGTGTTATAAATTCTGCGTTAAGCTATTTATAAATTGCACTACATTGATTCTGCTTGTAGAAATCCTGCGCGATTCTAATAAGAAATTCTGTGCTATATTAGCCATAATATTCCGTTAAGTTTTAATTGTAACTACAACTTAGTGCCGTCATCACTCTGCCGAGGGTCCCTAAAAGAATCTGTCTGTCCCCTTAGTGTCAGGTGACAGTGTTTTAGTCCCATCAAAATTAGCAAAAAATTGTAATTATTGTGCTATGTAAACAATCAGCTTCATCACAAACAGAAGCCGAACTGTTAAATAAACTGCAAATTCACAATAGAAAAAAAGTGCAGATGCTAGGTTATATTTATACTCCGTACACAGCAGCTTAAACCCAGGAAAGTTCAGCTCTGACATGTAGTGACTTGGGCTTCATTTTCACCATTCTTGGTGTCACTTCTTCATGATGGAATTACAGCTTTCAGTTACAGTGGTGATTATTGATTTTACATAAGTCTGCATGCAAATAACTAAACTGATAATTATGTCTTATACATGATTGATGAACATTAAAACCCAGCACCTCCTGAAGCTTTGAAATGTTTTTCTGTTAGTGACATTACAATTGATCTTGAGTTGGTCATCTGAAGTTTGACTCCGTAATTTCTTCCATATTGTTTTCATCTTACTCACTATTGAACAGACTAGCTGTTCATTGATTATTGCAGTAAGTTTTTCTGGGTTCCTCTTCTGATAAAATGGGCACTTTTTAAAATAACTCACTGTATTCCAATAAAAAATACACATATTGGAACAGCTCATTTTAGTTGCCTGACCCTCAAGGATTAGGTACCTTAGCTTCTTGTACTGTGCCAGAAGAAAATTAAATGCCCCAATTAGAATCTCCAAAAGGATTAGTGGTGAGCTGCACAAAGATGCATAATGGGAGAGAACTGTGAAATGCTGTTGAACCCAGGACTCCCATCTTCAAGGTGAGAACTCGGAGTACCAGGTTAGCAAGTCCTGCCCTTTCTTGTCTGCCATTCTTCTGGAACCGTAAATCTTGTGCTCCTTTCACCACAAAGGCATAGAGCCAACAGGAAGAAAAACACTGCCCTACTTCAACCAGTTTGTTAACTGTTAGGGCAGGCTCCCAGAGAGGAAGAAGATGGTATAATTGAACCTTCTTAAGCAAACCAAACTCAAGACCCCGAAGATTTCATTGTTAAGTGCTCTCACCACTGGCTCAGAGGGTAAGAGAAGAACTCTAGCACAAGGTAAGATAATCACCATATAAAAGGTGACCCCTAAAATCTCATTTTAAGAAGAAATTAGTTGTGATTACTTGTAATTTTCAGTCCTAAAACAATTGCATAGTATAACAATGCATTGTTAAACAGTCACAATATTCCTACCCAGAAGTGGCAGTATTTTAGCCATGAACAAGCAGCCACCTGGGATATATGTAACTGGAAAAACAAGAGAGGATCTGATTATCTACGAAATATTTTTCTATCATCAGGATGAATGACAACAGGCAAAGGTAGTATTTTTTACCCAGAGTTTCATATATTGCTAAAACAAAACAGATAAATCATAATAATACATAACTTCCTTGTTCTTTCCTCTATGAGCAAAAGCAGACATTTACATTAGGCTTAGCTTTCCTATCTGCCCAAGCAGAAGACAAAAAAATTGGCAGCAATGTGGATTTTTACTTTGTTCTATGATGCTTTTCTTATTAAAGACATAAGCTCTCCCTTAAAAGAGTCCATAATAAATTCAACAGGTAATTTGTATTTGAGGTTTGGCTTTTCCCTTGCGACAATCTTTAACAGACAGTTGCCTTTAACTTAACCGGGGGAATGACTGGCTACTAAGAGAGAGGTAGATACACTCTCTTAGTTGATATTTCCAGATAATTTATACCATTTTTTTTTTAATTTGAAAGGGCAGTAATTTTTTTTCGTTCACTTTTTTCCATTTCCCTTGGACTCTCTTTTCTATGAGCCATAATAATCAGAGAAGTGGATTGAGAGCTGTCGCATAGAGACAACCTCCCTCAGTACCTGCCCTGCATACTAATTAAGTGCTTCCAGTCTGCAGGCTGAGACATGGATTCAGTCTTTCAAGTCAGCCCAAGGCTGAAAATGAAAATGAAAAGCTATAAACCTCACTCAGCAGAATGGAAAGTACAAGTGCTGGGATATTGTATTGTGCAAGTTACATTCATGAATACAGTGAAAAGGACTAAAAGAAGCTGCTGTGATAAAAAATGCAATGGATAGGGGGATTTCTTAGGAGAGCTAGGTATGGATCTGAATTCCAGCTACTGATATGCTTTCATGTCATCTGCAATATCTGCCATCTCATTGTTCACTCCATCTTTTATAAGTAACTGCTCAATATATAACACGCAATAGGACTACTTAGTACTGTACCTTGTGGCACCCCACTATTAACCTTTTGTCATGTGGAAAATCTAACAGTTCTGCCTTTTAATCTGCATCCAATTCATAAAACTATTACCTCATATCTGTGATTTTAATAACCTCATTAGCTTAGTCTGAAGCTTTGCCTATGAGGTTAATGATAAGTGAAGGTATAACTCCTTTACCCTGTAGTATCCCCTCCTACTCTGAACTAACAGAGATCCAATGGGAAGATTGAAAATCTTGGGCAGCGAAGAGTTTCCTGTGAGATTTCTGTGCAAAGAAGCTCAGACTAGGCAAAGTTAAGGCTAACAGTAGGTATGAGTGCAGAATGCAGCCAGGGAGAGGTGAGGCACTGCCCTCACACACTGTATTACTTGGTTATTGAAGACTGAGTTTGCTTCGTCATTCAGAACCTAAGAAGGAGAGATCTTGGTTTTGTTTCAGTTGTGTCTGTCTTTTGCTCCTGGAAGATAAGCTATAGCTTCTCTCATTTTTAAGCAGAATCAGCTTGGGAATCAAGTATTCTCTTAAAGAAAAAGATGACATTTTTTTCCTTCCAGCAGGAAACATGGAAGAGCTCTGTTAATGTGCATGTTTATCGCAGATCCAGAAGACATACATCTCTTTTAATGAGCTGTTGACAAACCAGAGCTAGGATAGAAACCTCCTCTCACCTCTGCTTAGAAGATGCTGTGGATGTCACAATTTCTAGGGACTCTTCTGAGTGTGAATCTGGCAAGTGGACTGCCCTGGAACCAGAGATGCCATCTAGATAAGCCTATTCTGATGATGCTTGATTCCTAAAGCCCAGGATTGGATGTCCTCATTTGTTTTTTCTTTAAAGGGAAAAACTCTGTGAGAATGAGCACATTTCACTATGAAACTAATGCTATAAGAAGATCTGCCTGGTGCAACAAGGAGCATTATAGCCTGGCTGCCAGAAAAGGGAGCTGGTAAAAGTAAATGGTAGGCCACAGTGTACCAATTGCAAAGTTTTCTCTGTGTTAGCATTTTTCTTCTGAGAAACATGAAAGTTCAAAAGCAGTTCATTACCCTTTAAAGGTAAGGGAAGTAGGCAGAGCAATAGCCCCCTTGGCTTAACTGACAGCTTCTGAGTCTTCTCAAAACCAAAAGAGAAGCATACCGGAGATGGAAAGGCAAATACCAATTGAAAAGTACAAGGGCATTTCCAGGGTGTGCAGAGATGCAGTTAGAAAACCAAAATCTCAGCTTGAATTGAAATTTCCCAGAAATGTCAAAAACCACAAGAAAGGGTTCTTCAGGTATGTAAACAACAAGTAAAAAGAGAAAGAAAATATTGGCCCACTGTTAAACAGGAGAGATTAATTAGTCACCAACAACACTAAAAAGGAAGAGATTGTCAATACTTTCTTCACCACTGTCTTTACCAGCACTGTTGGGGCCCAGGCCTTGGGAACAAAAATCCAGGTTGATGCAAACACAAACCTACAATCAGTGAAGGAAAAGTTGGTATGTCAACTATTATAGGAGCTTGAACCCTGACAGTATCCACCCACAGGTAAGAGGGCTGGCTGATTTTGTTGTGAGACCATTCTCCATAATCTTTGAGAAGTCGTGCAGACTAGAGAACATCCCAGAAGACTGGAAGAAGGTTAATGTCACCGCACCTACAAGAAGGCTTAAAGGAAGATCCAGGAAATTATAGGCCCATTAGTCTTACTTCAGTTCCTGGAAAAGTTATAAAACAAATTGTCGTATGGGCTATCACAAGTCAGATGAAACATGTGATTGGGAAAAGCAAGCATGGATTTACCATGGGCAAGTCACACTTGACAAACCTGATCATCTTCAACAACAAAGTAACCTGCTCAGTTGATGTGGGGTGAGCGGTCGATATCGTCTACCTGGATTTCTCAAAGGCTTTTAATATGGTTTCCCACAGCCCTCTCCTAGAGAAACTTATGTGATCTGTGTGGTGGGTGGGGAACTGGCTGACGGGCAGCATCCAGAGGGTGGTGGTAAATAGTTCCTTTCAAACCAGCAACCTGTCACATGTGGGGTTCCCCAGGGATCAATATTGGGCCCAACACTGTTTAATATCTCCATAAATGACTCAAAAGATGGGATCGAGTGTACTCCAACAAAGTTTGCCGCACAGGCTGGGATCTACTGGGCTGTGGACCAGCACAGTGGAAGGGGACCTGGAGGTCCTGGTGGACAAGCAGCTCAATCTGAGTGAGCAGTGTGCTGCTGCAGCAAAGAAAACCAACAGGATGCTGGTTTGCATCAACAAGGGCATCACTGACAGAGGTAAAGAAGTCATTATTGCACTCTACTCAGTGCTTGTCTGGACACCTGAAATACTGTGTTTAGTTTCGGTCCCTGCTGTACAAAAAAAGATGTGGACAGGCTGGAGAGGGTCCGGAGAAGGGCCACAAACATGATCAAAGGACTGGGAAGCTGGCCATATGAGAAAAGGCTAAGAGAACTGGGTTTGTTCAGCTTGAGAAAAGAAGGCTTAGGGGAGACCTTATCACCATGCTCCGGTATTTAAAGGGTGGCTATAAAGAAGATGAAGACTCCATTTTTACAAGGTTCCATGGAGAAGATGAGGGTTAATGAGTACAAATTAATCCTGGGGAGACTCCTATAGGACAAAAGAGGAAAATTTTTCACAATGAGAACAATCAACCATTGGAATAATCTCCCCAGGGAAGTGGTGGATTTCTCAGCATTGAACAGTTTAAGATTCAGCTAAACAGAGTGCTGGATCATCTTGTCTAGACCATCCTTTTGCCAAGGATGGACAAGATAATCCTCAAGGTTCCCTTCCAATGTGGTATCCTATGATTCTATGATTTAAGAGTTGCTCTGGGTTTTTTGGATTGCAAACCAATCATCATTTTTGGAGCAGGCTAAAAGAAGAACACCTCCATCAATGTATATTTGGTCAGTATTGAATCAAGTTTTTCACGTGTTGATGGAAAATGCACCAAATCCAAACTTCAAATGTTTATTTTGTACTTTAAACTCTCTTGTTCTGGTATAGATCATATCCAAAGTGCATATCATTCTTCAGTATAAAATTAACAAAATAATGCAACCTGTGTATTCTGTTGTGGACACAGCTTGATCTTCTGTCTACCCTAAATTTTAGAAGCTGTCCAAGCACATGTAAATTAGAGCCCTTTTGAGATCCCAGGTGGCCTCTGTCAAGGGAAGAATCTGAAACGGCAAGAGAAAGTCTTAACTTGATGGTGATTCTTCAAGTAATAAGTTTCCCAGAAGGCATGAACTACCTTGCTGTAAAAATATCTAATAAGTAAGTTTTCTAGATATCTAATGCACCTGCAGACATTACCAACTAAGATAAGATAAAACCATTGCCGAGCATTTAATAATAGCCTAAGGACTAATGAAGATCTGAAGGATTGCAACTTGAAAGGCAATGGTCACAGCCCCCCAAGAACATGATGTACTTTCTTATTTTACTGAGATACAGATGGAAATGATTCAAAGGCCTAGAGACCCAAATCCATCCTGCATGTTGAAAGGATGGATTACTGTCCTCTAGTAAAGCATGCAGAATTTCCTTCTACTGAGGTATTTGTCCTAATTGCAGAGATTCAAATCCAGTATATATATTGAGTGTGCATGTGTTTGGAAAAAGAATACAGAAATTGAAACTCTTCCTCCTGGCAATGTCTTCTATGATTCACATTTTCACAATGGGCAAGTTTTACTCTTCAAGGGTTTTTTCATGAACAGAGCAGAAGGGGACAAGACTTTGTTTCTGCTTCTAGTCAGAATCATCACTCTTTCGAGCCTTTCAAACCAAATGGCCCAAAGAAAACACAAGACAAAGGATCATCATAAGGAGAGAAATAAAACCATCTCCTCTCTAGATTTAGATCTCTCATTCATATTCATAAGTATAAATATATCTATATTCAAATTTGTCTTTAACTTTGGATATCAGGGGCAATTTTGATTTATTTTTGAAGGGGGCAGAAGAGAGAGTGGCAAGAGGGGTATTGTTTTTTGCATTCTCCCTTGATTAGGACTGGCAGATTCTTATGGTCTTTGCAAGTAGTCAGTTCCTAAAAGAGGACTGCTAGCTACAGTCACTCCCAGAACTGAAAAGATTTCCAGCAAAAGCCAAATTTCATTCAAGCCCTGAAAACAGGCTGTGAACTCTGTGGCTTTCAGCTCTTCCCAAAACTTACCTGCCTTGAGCTGAAGAGATCTCAGTGAATCCAGTTTCTCAGATGAACAGAAAAGGAATTCTTATCTCTCTATTTAAATTCCTACACTAGCCCAATCTCATTACCAAAGTATGACTGAGTAATGTCTTCTGAGACAAACCACCATGCCTAAAGACCATCAGCAGCACAAAATATCAAAGAAACCTTCAGGAAATATTTAGACACCTCCTTAGCTTTCCTTGAACAATTCCAGATACTTCTGAAACCAAGAGTCAGCCATGAACCACAGTGAGTCTGTGTCTGACCATAACTTCTCAATACTTGGCAGTTACAAGGATTGAGAGAGCCAAAGAATAAACCTTTCCTCCAAACATGTTCAATTGTTTGGACACTGTCTCTAGGGGCCGATGACACTTCTCTCAGCTTTAGACTTGCAGTCTTGCAGCCAAACCCACAATAAGACAGGGTAGGATGCAGGAAATAAATCAGATGCCACCCTTTTCTGGAAATTTTTTCTTCAGCTATTTGGCAACATTGTTAGCTTTGTGGACCGGAAGGTTGTTAGACTGAACAACTCAAGAGACAGGGAAAGGAACAAATTTCATCACTGGAATTGCTATGCATTCCTTCCCCTCTTCTCCCACCCACTTTAATATCTATTATCTCTCCTTTAGGGCTTTTTTTTAATTGTCTCTGAAAAAGCTACATGAATGGTTGGATGAGGAGACAGCACTGGATGATATCTGTGCCACCGCATTTAGATGAATCTTTAATGAATGAAATCTTTAATGAATCTTTAATGTTTAGAATATGAACGAAGATTGCTATTAACATTTTCTTGCCCAAAGTAGTGGTTTGCCTAGTTCTCCCACAAATTCCTTTTTGGTCTTTTCTATCTTCCTGATGTTTACTTTCTATTTAAAGAAGGTTTGATGCAGGCAGCCACAACAATGCTCAATTTGCCCAATGTTCTGTGAGCCACTGACCAGAAAGTAGCGCCTTAAACAAATCAAAACTAGGAAGAATGCTGGACCTGCCACTTTCCAAAAGTTACTCTGTGTGCTGTGACACAAATGAAAGCTACAGTCATTATGCTATTTTTTTCTTTCCCACAGATCTCGTTTTTTTTTTTAATTGAGAAAATAAACCAATCAACAAACGAACCCAAGACTAGCACCTGGCACCAGCAATTCAATGCCACCTAACTAATTCTCTCTACTACTCCATTTTATAGAAGGAACACTTAATATCACCTTTTAAGTCTTTATATAGAAAGACTAAACTTAAGTATACACACCTGGTGGACAAAATAAAGACCTTGCTTTGCTTCTTTTTTTCCCCCATGTCAGAACTCTTTCCCCTCTCATTCTGTATCTAAGGGGGAAAAAAGGTTTTAATGGATCACTTGCAGGTGAGTACACCTGGCTTTAAGTGCACTTGCAAGGCATGTCACAAGCCAGTCTAAAAATCATCTGCAGAATTATTCTCCTGAACAAGGGTGATGTCCGAATTTCTATGCACTGAGAGGTATAGAAACAAAGTTTCTTGCCAGAGGGATAGGTGATAGATGAGTAGAACCTTAGCACCAACAGCCCATGCTACAGAATGCCTGGAAGAAAATCGAAGTCAGAAGGTGAACTTTTAGAGCTATCTAAACTATCAGCAATGGCTTCAAAGGTGTTCTCTTGCTTAAACATGGTTTTAAGTGGAGCTTCATAAGCTAGGCCCTTGACTCTGGGGGTTTATGACAGCAAGAAGGGATCTACAGATTTCAGAAATTCAGTGACATAAAGTTGTCTTTGAACTTTGACTTCCCTTACACTCTCGTTTAGTCCAGAGAAAAGGCTTCCTAAAGATGATAAGGCAGCAGTAACTTTGATTATTTGACATTTTCCTCATAAGTACCTCCAAAGACATCAACTGATGGTATCTTTGCCAGGCAAGGTTAAGTGGCATATTGCTATAGGTGAATGATCCAGTCAGTAGATGCAAGAAACTTTTGTCCTTGAGATAGGGTCCAAGGTTGTTGACTAAACAGATCCATTTACTGTTGGAGCACCTTCTCTTCCTTTCTTTGCTCACATGACAGGAGTTGCTCTCCTTCACTTTATCAGACAAATGCTAAACTTCTGCCCACTGGAACCCACTTAACAGTTCCGTGTCAGGGATAACATACATAAAACCCTTCCTGTTTCGCTCTGCATTTAAATTCCCCCACTGTGTGAAAACAGGAAAGTAGTTCCTTCGTGCTGCTTGAACTAACAGCTGCGACTTGTTAGACCACTAGAAAGAGATGAAAATTTTCTTCCTGGTAGGGGAGACTATAAAATAGTAAATCAAGGGTAGAAGGGAGAAGGAGTACATTCCTCCCAGTGAAGGAAGGAAGAAACTAAAAAAACACCTATAAGCCAAGGAGGTTGCCATGGTTTCCCTACAGCTTCTTCTAATCTCGCTATATAAGAGAATTTGTCCTTTGAAAGATTTAATTAAAAGAGCTGTATTGGCCACACCTACATGACCTTTTAGGAGATGGCCTAGTTTTTTAGGTTTTGGTGGAGAGGTTTGAAAGACAAAGTTCTTAAACTAAGAACTGTACCCCTTCTGGACCCCTTAGGGAAAGGTTTTCAATACCATACCCCGTAATAGCATGTTTCTTAATGGCATAGAGGCAATTTCTGTGTCCTGGAATGACAAACACTGGGAATAGATCTGCTGTACTGGGAAAGGTCCAAGTCTAAAAACGTCACAAACCCACCAAAAAAAAACCTCTTTAAAATAACTTTCAGGAACATACCCTTAATATTTTTTTTTAAATAGCTTATAATTTTACAAATGTCTTCCATAAGAAAGGTTTGGTCTGAATACTGATCTCTAGTGGAGCTACTTGAAAATAAAATCTCTGATAAATACATTGATTTAATTGCACTTAGATTGTAAATTCAGTATCCTTTCCAGCAGCATTTATAAACAGATACAACATTTACCTCTATGCAAATATTTGAAATATTGTGGTAACTTATTTCAGATTTTTAAAAGTAGACTGAATATTTTACTACTACTGAAGTAGCTCAGTTACTTTCAGAAGTCTGTAAAAACTAGAAAATGGATGGAAGGTAATATTTTTTCCCATTAGAATCTCTCAGAAGTCTTTTAAATTCTTCCTTACACTTGGCATTTCAGCTGCATTTTTCATTTCTGAAGGTAAAAATACTCATTTGTCTTGAATTACTATGTGAACCACTTTGCTTAATGTTTTTCTTTACTATTTGTCTTGTTTGGTGTTTTATCGTTACAACCTCTTTTAAGGTAGGATATGCTTTTATACTTTATGTCATATTTAATAGTAAAGTCATAACAATGTAGTAATAATCTAAGATGATAAATGTTAATGTCTCAGCACAATGTGTCTTAGAAACTTCTCTCTTCAAGACAGCATGAAGAGAATTATAAATTTATCTGTCCCATAATTTAAATGTATCCAAACATTCAAATGCAGAAAAGCATATTACACAGCAGTTCAGGAAGTGATGAATTATATCATGCCTAGTTCAAACTTCAGAGGGAATGCAATCAATCAGCTGGTAACTCATTGCAAATCTGTAATTAGAACCTCAGTTCTTGACAAAGAGCTACCAACCTCTAATAAACTCAAACAACAAGAACTTGGGTTTATATTTCATCCACAAAACAGTACTTCCTGAATTATATCAATATTATGTGTCAGTTCAATCCTGGAACACAGAACGAGGAAGGACACTATAGGCACAAGAACATCCACACTTTCCTTTCCATCTTCCAAAAGTCACTTCCAAGGCCCCTATAATGACAGCAGTTTTTTTAGGTGAGATGAACTCGTATGACACTAAAGTGAAACACTTTACAAACTACAGGGAAAAGCACCCTCTATCCCATCCTGCACTCCCAAGAAGATTCTTGCCAACTTGACCAAGTAAAAAAATTTCCTTTCTGACCTGAAAGCAGTGCACCAAATCTGAAATCCCATCAAAGCTTATCTCATGACCAATCTCATCAGAGAAAGATGGGAGAATTAAAAAGATTTCAAGAGTTAAATTACACTAACAAAAAGGAGAGAAGAAAACAAGAAATTTTTTCTTCTCCTCTTCAGGCAATAAATGGAAACTCAGAAGCATGTGATACATTAATTAAATGCAACAATTAAATACAACGATTACTACTAAAAGCTCATGATCCAGCAAGAGATGAAGAAACTTATCTAATGAGTGGGTCTGGGTGGGCCCCATCCTCTGTCTTTGCACATATCAGCCATAGAAACCATTGGATCCCATATTGAAACATATCCTTGAGCAGAGAGTCATTTTGCTTTCCTGGACATGCCTGGTATCCACAGAACAGAAATCGCACCAGTACTTAGCTTTTGCCTGTGCCATTGTATTTCATTACCAACTTTTGTGGCCTCACTCTCTTTCACTTAATTTTACAGCAACCAAAACATGTGCCACCAAACACTTCCTGACGCTGCTGTACACAGAAAACAAATCTTCTTTTAGTGCTCTTATAAGGATGACAGAATACCAAATGCACAAAGCCTCATTTCGCAAGCTTTATTTTCCAACTTCATGACCATCCCTGGCCTGCCTGTAATTCATCAAGCTTCACCTTGTAAGCCATTCAGACTCCTTGCACCTATTACTGTGTCTGGAAGACAGTTCCAGAAGTTCATTTTTCTGATAGCTAGAGAACTTCTTTTAGCTTACTGTCTAAATGCATTATTGATTAATTCATATCCATCTGATCTTATCTTTGAACTTTAATTGTTCTTCTCCCTACTTGCTATTTACCCCCAAATGAATTTCTAGAAAGTAATCATATCCTCTTTGAAACTTCATCTTGGTCAGACAAACCAAGCCATGGTCTTTTAATCTCCTCTCAAAAGACATTTTTACCATTCCATTAATGATCCTTGTAGACCTTTTCTGGGTTTGTTCCAGTTTAAATTCACCTTTTTTCCACTACAGAGTGTCAAACTGATACCAGTAACCAGATGAGATCTAGCTGTATTTTGTCTCAATTGTATCAACATTTTCCAATAACCACAGAAAAATGTGGGTTTGACATTTGCAAAGCCTTCTTCATGGCTGAAAAATACCATTAGTGCATTTATCTTAATAAACACAGAGGCCTAACTTCCTGTATCTGTGCTGACCAATGAGCCTCCAGCTCACACCAGAAGGTCCCTAAATGCATGACTTTGCAGTATTAAATCTTTTTCTCATTGTGATGATTTCTGTTGACAGTCATGTCATTCTTCCTATCTCATAGGCGGATTCTCCTCTATATTAATAATACCTCCTAACTCTCTGTTATCTGCAAATTTCATGAGCACAAACTGGATTTTGTATTAGGGTCACTAATGTGAAATGTTAAAGAGAATCAGTCCAAAGATGAATCTTTGAAAAATACCATAAATAAATTCCATATGTTTTTACAACCTCTCTTTCAAAATACTTCAGTATAAGTATTTAGACAGTTGTTAATTCCAAATCCTGTCCTCTTCTGCTTAAACAATGATTTCTGTGAACAGTTTCAAATGTTTTGTTTAAATTCATATGTATCGGGTCCACTGCACTGCACTTTTTAAAGAAATCCCTTATCCTTTCAAAAAAAGATGAGGTTTGTCTGACATGATCTACTTTTGATAAAACCATCTCACGTTTTATCCCATTTTCTATTTACCTCTATTTACATGATCTTGATTGCTCCTTCCTGTCAAACATTTTCTAAGACCTTGCACAACATCATGGTCAAAACAACAATCCTGTAGCTTTTCCCTCTCTTTTTAAAAGTAAACAATTTTTGATACATGCCAATCACATTGTACCATCCCAAAATTGAAAGATTAATTAAAAATCCTTGCTAGTGGAGTTGCAATTTCAAGTGCCAGTTCTTTCTAGCACATAATACAGGTTTCCTGTTTTCTCAGGTAAGAATTCTAAATCTATATTCTTCCACACTGATGATAGTAATTTCTATTACCCTTTCATTATTCTTGTTGAGTATACTATCCTTATCCTTTGAATATCATTATCTTTATTCTCCATCTAATTCTCAAATCATGAAGACCAAACTTCTACCTTACAAAACCTCTTTTCATATTTAAATACAGAAGGTCACCAAACCAACAGAATACACGTCCTATATTAGCGATGTGGTTAATGGGATATAAGAAATGGTCAACACAGTATAAAAGAGTATGAAGGAAACTCCATGAACATCATTTGGCTCAGTGATATTAGAAGAGTATTACTGAAATCAGGAAAACATTCACTAGAAGGTATAATTCCACCACTACTTCCTACTAGAGGCACCAAGATTATTGCAATTTTTCCATTCGGTGTGAAGAAAAAGCTATTACACTGATTTCATTCCTTATTTCATGAAAGGAGGATGAGAAGAAAGATGTTGCAGAGGGAAATGAACATCCAAGTTTTATGCAATGAAATTTTATCAAACAAAAAAAGTATATACTTTGTAAAATGCAAGTTCATAGTCTGTAAACAGAAGAACACATGGATTCACTGCCTTGCTGTATTTGCTTCTAAGTCTGTATTGTTTACTTTTTACTATTACTATTCTACGAGAGAAGCCCATTTAGGTTCTTCCTGAGGCAGCATATATCAGAAAAAAACCCACCCCTATGCTATTATATGCATCTAAGAACAAGGAGAAATCACTAAAATTAAGTTCTTATTCTCTTTTTATTCAGACAGTTATGACATTTCCTCTATCTGCCTTTTCAGCCCACAGAAATATGAAATAAAATGTAGAGTTCTCACAGCTCTTCAATCATAGTTTTCAGTCATCCCTGAGACAGGAAAACCATGTACGAAATTTGTAGAAATTGCATCTCTTTCCTTTCATTCCAGCATCTCCAGACTCCCATCAAGCTCTGCTCAGCCAACCTAGTATGCTTGGACAAACAATGCGACTGATCAATCTGACAATTAGTTAAACATAATACCCTTTAAGATTTCTTCCAAGTTAACCTACAGAATGACAAAGGAAATGAAAAATTGGATCTAAATAATTCTTTTGAAAGCAGAAACAGTCCCTAAAAGAGGTATTTTTCTTCCACAATATTTTTAAAGCACTCTATAGCCATCTCAGAGACATCTGCCTTTAGGATACTCTTTTCCTATTTAACTGCCTTGGCCTCTTATTCCCCTTCAGTCTCACTGTTCCCATTAAAGGGTCACAGATGTTGCAGATACAAGCATTCACAAGCTTGTAGTAGTTTTGTTCATGTGTATTCATTAGAATAAGTTTATAATTGCACGATCACATAATATTTCCACAGTACTATTCCACTGCTCTACCCAGGCACTGCCTTTTACACATTATCCATTTTCCACATGACTTCCAACATCTAAGAACATGTAATTGGACTATTTCATAGTGCACAGATAAAACAGTTTGGAGAAAATTTGCCCAGGAAGCCTGCATTCTGGTTTTCCCTTTTCTGAATGGATGACTTAGAACTTTAAAATTCTCTTGATACATTTTTATTAGTAAAATGGGGTTTTTCCCTATAAATTCATAGGTCAGAAAAGACTTTAAAATCCTTTAGTGGGCTCTCTGGCATATCACAGTTTATTAAATTTCATTTCATACCGAGGCTACTAACTTATTTTTCACAAATGCATGTAAAAAAAACACAGTCCTGTTTTGAATTGAAGGTTATTCATATTTCTTCAGAGAAACTCTCAAATCTTCATCTTAGGAGATAAAGAAACTCCATCTTCCTCTGTAGTTTACTCCATCACTGTTAAAAAATTTTGACTTTTGTTTCTAATGTGAATTTATTTGGATACAGGTTCCAGCACAAAAGGATGCTATTGTACTATGTCTATCTTCCCTAAAATGAATAGCCCTTTAGAATGTTGGATTTTCTCTACAGGAAAGCATTTATTCATTGTAATCAAATAAATTCTGAATAATTTCTCTCTCCTTCTCTCTTAAAAAAAAATGAACTAAGCAGACTGGGCTCTTCAGTTGTCAAACTACCATGTAATTCTCCGCAATTATTTCTGTGGCTCTCTATCCACTCAAAATGCTTACCGTTCTTTTTAAAGTGCAAGCTGCATAGTTATTCAGGATTCCAGTGCCAATTCCATATCCAATATTTGGTCCATTTCCTATTCAAATTACCTATTTTTGCCAAATCATTACAGTAGGAACCCATGTTGAGTCATTTGTCCACTACGACCTTGGAATCTTTTCAGAATCAGTTTCCAGGAAACAATTCCTCTTCTTGTAGATGAACAGACAGTATATTTTCTGCCCCTAAATATGCTGCTTTTGGCAGTGTTAAAATATAACATTATTTGAATGGGCATAGCTCAATCAACCAGTCCAAGTGGTCCTCTAAGACTGCCCTGGCTTCACTGAGTATTTACTATTTCTCCTATTTTTATATTATCCACAAATGTAACAAATACATTTAGTACCATTTATTTATTAAAATAATGGGGAAAATAGTGAATAGCATTAGCCTTTCACTAGCCTACTGACAACATTAGTATAAAGTAAAACTCCATTCATGATGACTCCCTGTTAACAACTATTTTTTGTGTTCCAAGTTCTTCAACCAGAGCAGCATGTGCCTCGTTAACACTGTGTAAGGTTCATTTTTGAATTAGGGTCTTTTTTGTTAGGCCCAATTCAACTAGTTGCAAGAATATAAATTAGTACAAATTAGTATAATAAGTATATTATACAACAAGTATAATTAGTTACTATAAATTAGTAACATATAAATGTCAATAAGACTGACTAGACTGATTTTCCGTAAGTCTACTTTGACTAGTGTTCATTATATTTCTATTATTTAATTTTTCTTTTTTTTTTTTAATAAATTATTAATAACTTTCCATTGTATTGGCTTGGATTGATGCCAGGCTAACAGATCTATAATTACTTGGGACAGTCTGCTTACCTTATAGAATGCAAGCATAACCTTATTGCTCTTCCATTTCATGGAATAAATAATTAATTAAGGGTGAATGCAAATTCCATCATATGGACCTATGTTGATCTCTATAATAATAGGGTTCTAATCTTTCAAATCATAGTACATGACACTGTCAGAGTCAGACTGAAGTAATAAAATCACCAGTATAAATGAAGTACAGGTCAGAGCACAGAAGTGAATAAGATGCACTTTGCTAGTAGATATCAGATATATTTTATGATAGCAAAAGAACACCAGAACTCAGGTTTAATTACATGTTCTGCTAATTAAAGAATTTCTTTTCCTCCTTTTCTGTTTACCGATCCTAGCTGAAGCTGTGCTTCTCATGTCCTGACAAATATTGTACCCCTACCTGACCCATGACTTCCTTTCCTCCTCATTTCTTTCTAAGTCAGGTAACTTGCTTTCTCTCTCCTCCATTCCCCCTCGTAGCAAGAAGCAGCAGCTTTAAGATACAAGGAAAAAGGTCTTGCCAGTTTCCTCTCTGGTACCATGACACTCCAGAGTGACAACATCTGGAAAAGCAATGGTCCATGCTAGTCTGTTCAGGGATTTTTTGGAAATGGCCCATTTTTGCTCCCTTTAGAAAGGAGATCCATCAGGGTGAAGAAAGATCAGTAGAGACAGAGAATGCTCAGAGTATTTGGCAGCTGGATTCTGACAAGCCATTCCAGAATATTTAAAAACTGTTTTTCAGAGATTAATTGTTTAACCAAATAAATCTGAATCACCAGAGACACATACTGAGCTTGCTGAACAAAACTGTATATATTTTGCAAAACTGACATCTATCAGAATTTGAGTATCTACACACTGTGATTAAACTCCCAAATTTTACTACTTTGACATAAACTGTGGCATAACTTCTTCCCATATATGTCACGTACAAAGCCTGTTAGTGTTAAAAGAAGGAAGAGAAGTAGGCTTAGAACCTACCTATCACATTTCTCCTACTTTCTCTTAATTTAGACCAAAATCCAGCATTTGTATGAATAATCAATGATGCTGGCTAAATAACATTTCAAGTTATAAAAACCCTAATAATAATCAAAGAACATTTTTTTCTCCCTGTGCAGTTCTAGCTGTTAAGTAGATGTGCCATTTTTTTCAGTGTGACTTTGGCTGGAGACTTGCATGTTCATAAACTTTCTACCCCAAAACCACAATGTAATAGCTTTTGTAAATGTAACATCTCTGTAAAACAAAACCAGCAAAGTCTGTTGTGTTTTGACCACAGCTCACTTTGGGCTCAATAAAAATTTGAAAACCTGTGTTGTTTCTTATGAAAGTATTGAGATATTTTAGATCTGATTTCTTTTGACAAAAACATGACATAATAGTGCTTGGATGCTGCAAAATGGACTTATAGGTGTGTTTAGGTCATTTTATGAAATGCAAGTCCTTATCTTACTGTAAATGAAAATCACGTCATAAATTTCCACAGAGTTCCTCTGAATGGTGTTGGGAAGGTGAAGCATCAATCCTTTTAATCAAGCCAACATGAGATAGATGGTTGCAGGAAAGTATTTGAACTCCCAAAATATGCCATATGATGTGTTAGATGCTACATTATTTCACAATTATATTTTCAATGTTTATTGAACAGCTACCATAGAAATGTTTAAAGTGATTTTTAATGTAAATAGCTTCATTTTCTTTATTTGCATCATTAGAACAAATTAAAAGATCCCTTCTCTGCTTTTCTTTTGAACTGGTAGGCAATATCTATACCAACCTGGACACAATATTCTTTGCTTTTCTTTTCAGACACAAAATCAATAGCATTAAATAGGAACTTGTTTTTCTCTATGGATACTTGTATCCGTTACTGAATCATTTCTCATGTGCAACGAACCATCTTCTTTAATGTCAAAGTTGATTCTTTTAGTTGTTCTTTTAATTTTTTTCCTCTGTCTCTTCACTTGCAGTATCTAATATGAAACTACAAATTTAAATCTGTCTGAATGAGAGTATTCAGGGCAAAGTGCTTCAATCACTTTCAAACTGCTCATTTTGTGCTACACTGAAGCTGATGTTTGTAGAAGAAAAGAAGGTTGCAACTTTCTATCAAGTTCAAGTCTTTGCCTGAGTTTCTTTCTTTTCTTCTTTTTTTTTTTTTAAGGTGCAGTCACCAATTGATCTGTCATATTGTGGTTTTCAAAGATGAACTGAGAATGCTCTGAAAGGAGTTTGCAGCTGAAGAGATGCTGGAAGACCTAGAGAAGGGAATTACATTTTCATTTGGATAACTTTCAATGACACTGAAGATGTCTCACTTGGAAGATCATCAAACCCATGTTTTCTCTTCCACTTCAACAGACAAAGCTTCATTCATTTGATGTGGAGACTCTGAAGAAACTAATTTTCTTTTTGAAATAAGTGTGAATTCTTTTTATCTTGTGATTTAACAACTCTTGACAATGCTTACATTTCACTTCAGAAAAAATGTGCTGTTTTCATAACTTCAGTCTTTCCAATCATCTTTTGCCACTAAGTCTTTTAGTGTTCCCTTTCTCAACCCAGGTTAATATACATGGAATTTTAATAATAACTACTTCTAAGTTACCTATTTGTTGCATTATTAAAAAACTTTCCCATTACTAAAAATACCATAAAAATGACCACTTCTTGAATTTAACACTGTAAAGAATGGAAATAAGATGTGCTAATCATGTTCTTTGATGATTTATCTTCCATTAATTTCTAGCAGATCAAATCCATCCTTGATTACACGATGCTCTTACCTATTTTATCCTTCACTATATCTAACACTTGGCTCCATCTCTGTTCTCTTGTAGTTAAGAATATCATGAATTCCAGCCATAAGGCTTCCAGTTCTGTACAAAGTAAAAGCATTTTATGGTTTTATAATACATATTTGACAAAGATTTCATGTACAAAATGGAGACAGAAATTAAAGTGAAACAAGACCTAACTTCTGGAAAAGTATATTATTTGGTAGTTTCTTTTCTACAAAGAAATCCTGATTTTTCAAGTCACCGGGGGTCTGAAACTAGTTTTTACTAAACAATTCACATACACTGTTTTGTGACTTACCACCATGTTACTGGGCTATAAGAATAATGCTCCAAGTTCTCATTTTGTAAGCAGAGTGGTACTAAGGCCTTGTGAGAAGGTCCCTTTGGTGAGAAGATGCTTTATATGGACATTGCAGTTTCTACCTGAACCACAGATATGACTTTCAGAATTTTGTTAGGTGGAGCCAAAAATTTCTGACTAAATTAGAAGTCAATTTGAAGATCCCAATATAATATTTTAAAAAGCTTGTGAAGGAAAAACAAGTGAAAAGGAAAAATGAAGATGTCTTACAGATGATGGTGACTTTTGCTGTGAAAACATGGAAGTTATTTTTGGTTTAAATATCTAATAGATTTAGATATTTAGTTTAGTCTAATGGTTTTGCCCCCAACTTTACATGAATACAGAGAAATTCTTTCCAACATTTGTATTACAAAAATCAGAACACCTGTTTCCTTTTTAACAAAATGTGACTGAAATGAATATTAGTGAAAAGTCTTTGGTTGCCACCACTGTTGTCTAAACTGTATGCCACATACACAAGATTGGAGCAGCCAAGGTTGGAGGAGGGCAAACTTCTGATATAAGATCATAGAATCATAGAATAGAATCAACCAGGTTGGAAAAGACCTCTGAGATCATGAAGTCCAACCCTTCATCCAACACCGCCGTGGTTACTAGACCATGGCACTAAGTGCCACATCCAGTCTCATCTTAAAAGCCTCCAAGGATGGTGAATCCACCACCTCCCTGGGCAGCCCATTCCAATGGCTGATTACTCTCTCTGTAAAAAATTTCTTCCTAATATCCAACCTAAACTTCTCCTGGCAGAGCTTAAGACCATGCCCTCTTGTCTTGCTGATAGTTGCCTGGGAGAAGAGACCAACCCCCACCTGGCTACAACCTCCTCACAGGTAGCTGTAGAGAGTGATGAGGTCTCCCTTGAGCCTCTCCAGGCTGAACAACCCCAGCTCCCTCAGCCTCTCCTCATAGGACTTGTGCTCCAGTCCCTTCACCAGCCTCGTTGCTCTTCTCTGGACCTGCTCCAGCACCTCAATATCCTTCCTGAACTGAGGGGCCCAGAACTGGACACAGTACTCCAGGTGTGGCCTCACCAGCGCTGAGTACAGGGGAAGAATCACTTCCCTGGTCCTGCTGGCCACACTGTTCTTGATACAGGCCAGGATGCCATTGGCCTTCTTGGCCACCTGGGCACACTGCTGGCTCATGTTCAGCTTCCTGTCAATCCAAACTCCCAGGTCCCTTTCTGCCTGGCTGCTCTCCAGCCACTCTGTCCCCAGCCTGTAGAGCTGCCTGGGGTTGTTGTGGCCAAAGTGCAGGACCCGGCACTGGCCTTGTTGAACCTGATCCCACTGGAATCAGATCATCTCTCCAGAGATGTACTCTATCGCCCAGATCTTTTTCTAAAGGACTAACCAGTTATGTTCTATTCCTAGCTGTTAAAGCTGTTTAATTCCACCTAAATATGAAACTTCTAATTTCTTCCTATTGAACTGCATCCAGTTTTCCAGATTGCTTCTCCAATTGGCCAAGACCATTTTAAATTTGAATTCTGTCCTTCAACTTGCTATGGTCAGCCTACTGCCATCTGTAAATGGAATAAACATAATTTGTACTCTATCCCAAACCACTACTGAAAATACCAAATAGTATAAGACACAGGAGAGGTGCTCATTCAAAACAGACAATACATCCCTCCAATTTGACAGTACTGATTCCTTTTGCTATTTTGCTACAGCTAATGATTGTCTGAGTATGCTTTTCTGCCCTAATTTTACCATCATGATGTCCACACCAAGTTTTTCTGCTTTGCTTAGGAAAATGTGGCATGTATACATGACATGTAAAGATGGTCAGAAACCCTGCTGAAGTTAAGACACACAACATCTATTATTGCTCTTCTATTCACAGCTCTATCAGCTCGAAGCAGAAGGAAAACAGATTAGTTTGATGTGGGCTGCTCTCAACAGATTCATTCTGTTTGTTAGTTATTTCTTTGCCATCTTCCAGATGTTTACATATAACTGCTTTGATTATTTGTCCATTTTATTTGTTCTAGCATTTTTTTAGGAATTGAAGTTAAAGTGACTGATGAAAAATACTCTGGCTTCTTCTTTTTTACCCTTTAAGCACTACACTTTTCCTTTTTCAATATCTTGGAACCTTAGTAAGCACCTCCATGTTATCAGAGATGCCTGCTGAAATCTTTAAATAGTTTTGGTCAGTGCTCTAAATAAGCTGGAGTCCATTTTATTAGTCTGCAAGATCGTGGTTCTCTGTTTTTCATAATAATCGTATTACCCAAGTGATTACAGTAGACTTCTTTAGTGAATACTGAAACAAGAAAGGCATTAAATTGATCTAAGACATTACTAGTTTTCTCTCTCAACTGAGTATTGAATAGTTTCTCAGTCTTTCTCTTATTCCTTACAGAATTCAAGTAGAAACTCAATAGTCATAAACTGTAATGTTCTTTATAGAAACAGATTTTTTAAGCTGGTCACTTATAAAAGGTTTCTTGTTTCTCTTAATTATAACTTCTTCTATGCCTTGTTCTTTTTGATTTCTGTCCCCACATACTTATGCGTTCCTTTATACTAATCTTAGTAATCTCACATAATTTTCATTTCCTGTATGACTCTTTCAGGTGTTTGAGGTCAATGTATATGACTTAACCAGATGATTTCTTACTATATACTTGCTATTCTTTCTTTGCATTTGGATCATTAAATTCTGAACAGCATGTTTTTCATCAGGAAGTGCTTAATTCCTTTATTCCTTTAAACTTCTCTTCCATGACATGATCTCATGAGTATCCTGAGTTTGCTGAAGTTCTACTTTCTTGAAATTCTTTCTTTCTTCTGTTTTGCTGTTCTTCCTTCTCTCCTTCAAAAGGATCGTGGATACTTTCATTTCATGTTCACACAAGTTCTCTTCCAACCTCATGTTCTCATCCATATCCTATTTAGCACAAGGCTGCTATTCTGTCCTTTCTAGTTGCTTCCTCTACTTTCTGTATCAAGGCTGTCACAAAATATTTATATATGTATTATGCTCTCTCACAGTAAGCTGTTATATTCCTTTCCAACTGAAGTCTATGTAAACTTTTTTCCCTGTTTTTATGAAGTTCCATGCCTTAGAGGATTTGGCTAGTTTCTCAAAGAAAGCAAAAACACCCCAAAAAACTGCCACCCCACAAAAGCCAAAACTAAACTCAAGCCTTATACAACAGATACTTCTGGCTTGGGATTTCAACAGAAATCTCCATGCTCTCATAATAGGTGCACGTATCCTCTTTCTTGACAAACCACCATGTGTGCCCTTGTATTTTAGTCAAATGAGCCATTATGTTTGTTGAGATGGATTTTCGTAGTAAGAATCCCAGCTTTTTTTTACCGTTTTCTATTCCTGATTTCTATGTTCGAAGAGACATTTCTAGATTTGAAAGGAGAGCAGATCATTCAAGCTTCAGATTGCCTGCTTAACCTATCATCAAAGGAAAAAACACCCATTCTCATGGAACTGTTTACATTAATATTTTTCAATAAAAACCCAAAACTTCTTCCAATATGCATTCATCATTTGGGTTTTTTTCTGCTGACTCTCAGTCTGAGATTTGAATTTTACCTCTATATATTATAAGAGGAAGAAAATGGCACCTATAGTCTAGATTTAGGAGCACTTGCTATATACAGAGGATAAATGGGAGAAATATTTGGCCTTAAAACTGGAAAATCGGTTAGAAATCACAAGTTATCTTCTCACTCTTCTACTTATGCAGGTTTTTTGTTTACTAAGAAGAACATGCACTTTTCATGTGCTTCAAATAAAGTATGTGTATAATCCTCATTAAAACAAGAGAGTTACAGCATGAAGCCACATTAATGGCTTGAAATAAACTCTAAGAGTAAAAACTGTTTTTCTGGTGGTGACGCTGCCCTGGTGTGTGAACTTGGGCAACTCATTTATCTGTCCTTTAATTTTTGGTTCCCCAGCCACAAAATGACTATGACAAGACTTCTCAAATTTGTGAGGTGTTTGTCTTAGAGAATATTTATAAACCCATAAAGGTCCCTAAATGATAAATGCTACAGAAAATGAAGGATTATTATTAATGGTGCCCACTCGGAATCATGCTTGTATCTTAGTGATAACTTTATCCCTAAAAATCACTACAAGAAGATTTAAAAGCTTACAGAAAATGCTGAAATGAGGCAAATTTTCTCTCATCTCTGTAGAGCAGCAGCACTAAGAGCTCTAGCACATATCTGTCATCTGGAGGCCAAGCAGGCCTTCCACGATTCCAGGAAATCAATTCCAAAGACTGTAGACTGTCAGTTGCTTGTAGACTGGAGGCCATACAGGCAGCAGATTAAACTGTATGAGAAAACTGTAGCAGGCTCTAGACTGCATGTTATGGGGACCCTCAATGACCTTTCGAAGACTTGGGAAACAAGCATTGAAATTACCAATGGGCCCTTTTGTAGCACCAAAACCGCATACTGAACTTCTCTTACTCATCAGACAGGGTCATTCACAACTGAGCTATTTCTGAAGAGGAAGAACAAACCAGAAAATGTAATCACCATCTTTTCTTCTTGCAGAAAACGTACAAGAATATCAGAGCTGCATTATCTGTATGACAAGAAAAAAAGAAAAAAAAGAAAAAGAACTTGGTAGCTCTGAAGGCCGCAGTCTCTAGCTACATTTAATGGGGCTACTATTCCTGAATCTTTAATCCCAATACCCAAAATACTGGCCAAAAGGATTGCTGATGCAGAAGGCTGATTCAGACAAGTAACAGTTTCAGTTTTGTTGTTTTATTCAGACTCTCTTAACCACCCCCTGGTTTTTAGGCTTCATTTTTTCTAGAGTAGACCCTGACAGTTCAAACTGATAATGTGACTCTTTCAGTGCTGCTGACTTGGGAGTTCATGCTATATATAATGTGCAACTCTCCTCTATTTTGGATTGTGGTTGTGCTTCTTTGAATAGCTCCTTTACATTCACTATGACACCTAAATATGACTTTTTCCTTTCCTAAAAGATCATATGGAATCATATCCCAAGCTGGCCATAACTTATTGAGTTTTGTATTTAGTTCCAAAGCAGCTTTTAGGGCATCAGACTAAGCGAGTTCTTGGTCTGACAGCAAGGTTGTACAACCTCTGTAAGGCACATGATCAGAGAGGGAAGTAGTGAATAGGAACTGCCCTTACCATTCTCATGTTTTGTTGACTCTGCCACAGACTTCCTATATGACCTTGACCAAGTTTTTAAATCTATTTCCCAATTCCCTGTGGGCTATTCTGGGGTAATAATTCCCCATGTCAGAAGCAGCTGAGTATAAATTTATTGCTAAATGTCTTTTATGCTAAGATTTCTAAGTAATATAGTCTTTCAAAGAAAATTATCTTTTTGCTAAAGGAGCAATTGCTCTACTGATTATAAACTAACCTTGTTTATATTTTTAACTTTGCTTTATCAGAGATCTTGTTCTGATATATATTTATGTTGTACCTTATGCTTTCATTCACATATCAGTATTTTTCTGCCACTTAGATATTTTTACAAACGTCTTGATCAGCTATAGCACTTTTGGTGCTAGGCACTGTAGAATTAGACCACCTATGTTCTGGGGAGGAAAGCTGGGGAAAAAGGTACAGAAGAGCAATCCCTGCACACACACAAAAAGGAAATCTATGGGCTAAATGACTGAAGAATGGAATGAAAGGCATATGAATATAAAGAGCAGACTTTCAAAGACTGTTTTAGCCACAGGCCTTTTCATGTCAAATATCTGTTGCATCCAAGCTGTGAAAAGCAAAGCAGGAATTTCTAGGATCGATTTTCATCCCTTTGACTCATCTCTTTCCTTTGCCCATTTGCTCTCGTAAGACAGGTCCAGAGTGTGCAACAGGAAACCAAGCAAAAACAATACAAGAAAAACGCATTTTAATTTTAGCCACACAGCTGCTTCTGGGTTCTTTAAATACACTCCTCTCTAAGTGCTTCCATACACCAAGATATACAAGCTCTCTAGACAGGCTGAGTCTCAACTGCAAACTCATTCCACAACTAATCTCTGTCTGGCATTGTTACAGCGATCAAACTAAGTTGGTCAAATGCCCAGCTGGGGCAAACTCAGTTCTTGTCCAAGGGCTCTCTGTTATGTGGCTTGAAATGATGAGCTGCAGTCTCCAAGTTCTTTGGGCAGGGACAAGTTTTCAGATAGGGATTAAAAACAGCCTCTCTTTTTCGTTATTCTCTCTCTCTGCACATTAATACACAGCATAAGAAACCAAAAATATCCTTTGAAGGCATGCCTGTGAGTGACACTATGCCCTAGTATAATGTGACAGGTGACCTATTCTCCTTGTGCCAGGCTGCATGTAGGCTTGCTGTCTGGAAAACTATGTGGGGAATTTAAGGACTACCAGAAGAAAAATGGGAAATCTAAAAGCTCAGTCACATACTCAGTTCTTCATCTTGAGTTGTTTTTTCCCTTTGGCTTTTGAAGGTGAAACCTAAGCCACTCCTGAATTCCAGAGGTTTTTTACTGCCATCATGTGGAGACTGTCCTTAAAAAAATGAAAAACTGTCTTCCCTGACTGGATATGATTTTTCCTGCCCCTGGCAAAACTGAAAGAATCTAATTCGGTCTTACATCTACACAGGGCTAGTCCTGGAGCCACAAATGCCACAACATCTGCTAAATATTCTACCATCCTTAGCACACTTTGCTTTTGCCCTACTGAAGCAGTGAGACAAGAGTGTGACAGCCTGGGTATGCTTGTAATTTCTGATATTCCAGATTCTGATAGGTTTCTTTCTTGGGTCTTCAGGAACGTACAAGCATTTAATATCAATGCTATTTCTTTCCATGCAGTAATGCTACAAAGCAAAACAATATTACAGTAGGGTATCACAAATCCAATTACAAAAAAATATATTGGGATCAGAAATAAAAATTTTCAGGCATTCCTATTCCCACTACGCAATCCTCCATTTTATCTGACCACCGTAACAATTGCACTTGAGAAATTTGATAAAAACATTAAAACTGTTCCAGAAGGTTGGAAATTTAGAGGACTATATTCCAAGATTTCAAAAGTTTTGACCAAAACCAATGACTACATTTCAATTAAAAAAAACCCAAAACAACATGGATCACCACATTTTATTTCTATTTTATTCCTACGTCGCTTATTTTTAGTTTTGTAGTGCACTGATTAACATCATATTTACTAATAAACTATACAATTTTTCAGTCAGCTGTTCAGCAGTATTGACAGATTTTCCTTAAAGGTTTCCCTTTTGTTAAATCAATATAATCTGGAAGATAATTACTGTCAGAACATTTCATAGAAACTCCATTATTTTCCCAAAGACACGCAAACAAGTGGCCCCATTTTCAAGAGCGGTGAGCCTCCAGTAGCAGAAAGCAGACATGCACACAGATTAGGAATCCAATTGGTATCTTCTGTCTATTCTGCTATATCACTTGAAATAAAATCTGGTTTTTAGTTTCTCCGTGACCAGAGGTAGCAAACAGTAATTATGGACCTCAGCAAGGCCCATAAATGACTCTGGAACAAAAGCACATTCTAATTAATACCGACATCCTCTTATACAACAAGACTTCTTCAGAAAAGCTGCTGTACTCAACAAGTTTCAAAAGTTCCTCTGAAGATTTGTGAAGTATTACCACCAGGGCACTGCCTTTTTCTAGTGTCATAAAAACCTGTTCAGATTTGGCTATACTATACACAGCCCACTGTAAAAATCAGCACTTAGCAGCTTTTCCTTGATCTGCTCCTATAAGCCCTCACAATTCCCATAGCATTGGACACAAAGTGTTCAGTTTTTCGCTGTGATAATCAGTGTAGATTTCTAAGTTATAGGTAACATAAATCCTGCCACTATTCCTACAATAGGGGAACATACTTTGCCCTACAAATCAAGAGCCAGTTCTGTATTTGTCTTAAATCATTCTAGCAATTCTGAACATTTCACAAACATATTGTTAAGCTAAGCCTCAGACATTACTAAGAGAAGCCCCCCACACCAGATTAATTCAGCCAGCTAACATAACAAGCCTTCAGGGAAAGCAACTGAGTCACAGCGGCATCTGAGATTCTCGGAAAGCCTACGTCCAGTCTACATCCTTGGCTCATCTATCCATACTGTGAGGCACAGCACATGCCTGTATCAATGTTACCGCATCATATGATCTCTCTAATGACTAGTCTGTAGGAAATGTAATCCTTCTATGTGCAACTAATATGGTTGGTCTTTAATCCTCCATAGCACAGGTCTGTACTGAAGGTTCGAGACTCAAGTTCTCCTCTGCATGAAGTACATTTGTTATCCTTGCATATTAAGTTACAAATTCTTGCCTTTTCATTTGCTTGTCAAAATTATGAAAATAACAGGCCAAAATCCTTACCAAATTAATATTCACAAATACAGCCATGTCAAACATAGTTCCAAAAAGTTAGGAAAATACAGATTTGAGACCACCAATGCATCTTTAATTCTTCTACATTATGCATTTATGCTTCAGGATATCCTTAATTACCTACCGACATCTTAGGGTTTTTCCACCAAACCTGCCATTCAGTTGACTGGCTAAATGGTATTGGGAATAAATCACATAGAGAATTAGGCTCTAGTTCGTAGTACCCCTACCTCATATTTGTTGCCCTTGGTACATAAATAACAGAATCACAGAACATTCTGAGTTGGAAGGGACCCTCGAGGATCATCAAAGTCCAACTCCTGGCACTGTACAAGACAATCCCAAGAATCACACCATGTGCCTAAACAAATAACATTGTTTTAAAGTTATTGTAACTTTATCTAAATTAGATAAAAGCCTATTCATCCTGAAAGAAAAGTCCACAGGCAGTCCTTGATTGGACCATGTTTGTCCTTCCCTATATTCTGTAATCCAAAGAGACACACGACACCCAGTGGTTATTAGAAATAACGCACGTATACAGAAGCCATGTAGAATGTGAAGACGTTTATCACAATTCTCAGGTTCATAAAATTAGGATGAAACTAGAAAAATGAAGATACTGGACAAGTTACAATCCCTAGTAAAGAGTCAGTAGAGATGGTCTTAACAGATTCAACACTCATGACACAAAAAAACTCCCAAAGCCACCACCACCATACAAACAGAAATAATTTTTGAACTTCAGGAAAACATGACATCTAACCTACTTTGAAGCAAACAGTAGCTCTTGCATGACGACAGTGTAAATCCTGTAGATTTCTCCATCAGAAAATAACACTATCATGAGGAAATTTCCCAGAGAGCATTGCATTAAGTAAAGCTATCCTTCTATCCTTCTATACTGTAGCTTCCCACACACTGGAGACTATACTGAAGACAGAGAAGGTGACTGTGCTGGGCAAGTGGGAGAATACAACAGGGTTTGCTGCCATCCAGAGTACTCTGGACTGCTGCAATGCTCTGATGCTGCAAGAGTTAAAAACAGTCACTGGGGCTGCTCTTTTGCACAGCTTCCCCAAATCCTCAGTTGGCCCAAAAGTCTAGGAGCTTCTAAAGGAGGTATTACAACTGCTTTTGTTCTCCTCGAACATAAAACAGTACAGAAGAGTGTAAAGAGTATCAAAAGTGCTTTATTATTGATATGCCATCTCTGCTAATCATTTGTTATTTTTAAATTAACATCATTCTGCCTTCTCTAAAATTGGATACACTTATGGTAAAGATGAAGTCGCAGACAGATACAAGAATATGAAAGATGTGTACTTTGAAAAGGATACATACCTAGATAAAGTTGAAGTGTAGAAGAAAAAAGAGCTATTGCAAAAATACAGAGAAAAATCTTGTTAAGTCAACTGCTGGGTGAAATTCAGTGACCTGTGATAGACTTCAGGTCAGAGCACATGATCACACAACATTTCCTGCTTTGATAATTATTAAATAAGATATTAATTATTAAAAAACCCCACATGTGGAATGTCTTTTCAAACAGATTTGAAGCTGTAATATTGTTTTAATGTCCAACAACACAGCTAACACAAATATAAAACAAAACACCTTTGAGTGCCACTCTGCTGAAAGGTGAAGCAAACACTTCATTCGCATGAATTCATTCTTTTGTTGAAACCAATGAAAATTTGGAGGCATCATTTGAACAATATTCTTCTATTTATGTATTAAAATTACAGAGGCAAATGATAGAAGGAGCAAAGATACCTGTATTAAAATATGATAAATATTAGACTTTGGTTCAGTGAAGTGAGATCAATAAAGCTATTTATTTGTAGACTAACTTAATACAATTTAGTACCTGTTAAATTGTATTTTGTCTGTGGTACCAAAACAAATCAGTAAGTATACGAAAAAAAAGATTGAGTACATGGTGTTTTCAGACCTAGCATTTCCAGTTCTGACAATGCAATATGAAACCACATTATTCTGACCTGGCTATGCTTTACTTTCAAAGTTTGCCAAACATTGCTTTCTACTCCTGTGTTAGGACAAAAGATTCTTTGTCCCATAAGCACTTATGAAGTCCATGCATCAACACCTTTATTAACTGTTCAGTAAGCACACAAGACCTATTATTTAACCACCTATTGGATAAATACTTGCCTTTGTCCCTCTTAAGACATAAAAGATGATTTCTGCATCTTCTCCTGAAAGAAGAGATTCAACACCTTTTTTTAATAAAAGTGTTGAAACACCTGAACTGAATAAACATGCAGTCATACTTCACTCATATTCTTTTCACACTTTTCCTGTTGTATGGCCAGAATAAACAGGGAAGTGAACAAAAAGTTAATACTTATTTGTCAAAACATTCACCTTTAGGATAAACAAATCAACCACTGTACAACATAAGGAGAATGCAAAACATCCTGTTGCCACTGACAGTAGTCACTGAACTCACACAACAAATAAGATCTTGGATCAGTGAAGAGTCAAATGAGAGGAAAAGGAAGAGAAGGGGCAATGACAGAAATATTATTAAAACCACCAAAAAAGGCATATTTTGGAGCAGGAAGAATTCAGATGATAATGCTCAATATAAACCTAAGGTTTAATTCAGCCAAAGTAAAGGAGAATTCAGGTGAAAAGATTTAATTTATTTAGAAAACAGATTTATCTTGACTATCCAAGAAAACTCCTCTATTAAACAGACAGTATTTTGGTTCTCCTACCTGCTGTCCCTTGAATGAAAGCCTGGTATCACATATTCCAAATCTGTTCCAAATCACCTGAACTGAACTGAACTGCAGGTTGTCTGTCCCAAACATAGGCTGCTTGCTCTCTGATGAGCTGTTTTCAGTGAGCACCCACACATACTCCATATCCTGAGAATTCTGTGGAGATCGGTAAGGGTTGTGTCTGGGTATAAGGCAAACAGGACCATGCCTGAGTAAATATGATGATATAACAGCATTCTTAACATGCTATTCCTCAGAACCCAAACCTTCTAAACAGTAAGGGATCCAAATCCAGAGTCCAGATATCACATATCTCACGCCACAGTTTAGATGTAAGTCAGACCCAACTCTGGCATTTAAATACTCAAAAATACATCCTAGGAGTATGTGTCACTAGCATTCTCTCACAGCATTTCAGATTGGTAGGACTGGAATCCATCAGTGTCATATTTTCAAAACGATAGTGTCATTTCATGTAATCGCAGATATTTTTGTTTTGCATTTGACAGGTTATGAGACTAGGTGGAGATTAAAGGTCCTTCTGTTTTTCACTCAGGAATTTATTAGGTCTTGTTGATCTTTTTAATCAGCATGTTTCAGGTTCTTTAACAAGACCATCATAACAATGAAAGTATTTCTTTCATCCATTTCTGTTCAGGGAATTCATTGTGTTTTTGCTTAGCCCTTCCACACAGCCTTTTCAGTTTTCTCTAATGAATGGCTTTTATGTCTGAATGCAAAGTATTCTGACAGATTTCTGGGTGCTGGTAGCATTTATGGAGTTCTCAGAACAAGAATAGCTACTCTAGCTATATTCATTGAACCAGAGGATTTACTTCTTCCTATTTATTTGTCCTTGTTTTATATGCATGGTAACAAAATCTACATATTTCACTACCTCATATTTAGCAACCACATAAATCCTTCACTCATGACAGGAAGAAGTGATTCTTCCCCTGTATGCAGCACTGGTGAGGCCACACCTCAAGCTCTGTGTCCAATTCTGGGCCTCTCAGTTGAAGAAAGATATTGAGGTGCTAGAGCGTGTTCAGAGCCAGGCAACAAATCTGGTGAAGGGTCTGGAGCACAAGTCCTATGAGGAGCAGCTGAGGGAGCTGGGGTTCTTTAACCTGGAGGAGGCTCAGGGGAGACCTTATCACTCTCTACAACTACCTGAAAAGAGGTTGTAGCCAGGTGGGCATCAGTCTCTTCTCGCAGGCAACCAGTGACAGAATGAGAGGAGATAGTCTTATGCTGTGCCAGGGGAGGTTTAGGTGGGACATTAGAAGGAATTTTTTCACAGAAAGGGTGACTAGATATTGGAATGGGCTGCCCAAGGAGGTTGTGGAGTCACCATCACTGGAGATGTTGAAGGAAAGATTGCACAGGGCACTTATTGCCATGGTCTAATTGACAGGGTGGTGTTTGGTCATAGGTTGGAGTCAATGATCTCAGAACCTAATTGATTCTATGATGACTCCTTTTGCCATGTTTCCCCTCTTTGAGACGAGTGTAAAGCTTCTGGACTTCTTTGATGCTGCTTTCCTCATATTTTAAGTGGCTGTCAGCGTTTCATCTCGCATTCATGGAATTCTAAACTTCTGCGTCAAGATCAACCGTACTCATTTGCACAGCATTCGGGAAGTCCCGCATCATCCCAAACTCCTGGCTCAGATGGCGCTGCCCGGCCCCCTCAGAGCTCCAACGCAGGGAGCGACCACCATCGAGCCCCGGCACACCGGCCCCGCTCTGCGCATGCGCGCCTCTTCCGCGGCGGCTCGTCCGGGCGGGGCGTGTCCGGGGCGGATGCGGCGCATGCGCGGCGTGGCGGAGCTGTGGCGGCCCCGCGCCCAGGTGAGGGGCGGCCGAGGGGCCCGGGGGCCGTGCCGGGGTGTGTCGATGCGCTTCGCCGTGTGGCGGGGCGGTGGCCCGCGCCCGGCAGCCACGTGGCTCGGCCCACCTGCGCGGGCTCTCCTCACGCCGAAGGGCTCCGGGGCTCCCCGGGGCCCGGGCCTGGCGTGTGGGCGGAGGGGCGGTCGGGTGGACTCAGCGCGGGGCCGGCCCTGGGCGGCGGCGGGGCGCCTGGTACCTCGGGCGGTGCGCGGCGGAGCTCCCTACCGCCGGGCCGGGGGGCGGCTCTGGTCCGGGCATGGGCAGGAGGGATCGCACGCCCGCGTTTCGGGAGAGCGGCGCTTCTGGTTTGTTTATTCTGGGTTGTGGTTTTGTTGTTTTGGTTTGTTCCATAAGAGAAAAAGATGTGCCAGCCCTTCCCAAAGCTTTCCCTTCATGCAAAGCTGGCAGATGAGGTGTTCTTACTTTTCTTATTTCTATCCTTATGTTTCTAGTTTTGGTTTGGGGTGTTTTGGAAAGGACTAAGTAGTGAGAACATGGATCGAGGACTTAAAGTACGTCTTCCATTCCAGGGATGGCATTTAGGTTGCTCTTACGTAATCGTGTTTGCTCCATACCTGTCAGCAGGCAGGCAGGTGTGTCTGAAAACTGAAAGTAAAGACTATGCAAGTAGCTACTTGAGGAAAATCTCTTCTGCTGGCCATTATTCCCTCGTTCTTGTAGTTATATAGGCAGGCGTCTTACCATTTCAGAATTCATTACTGCAGCTGCCGAGGCTCGAGATTTTGGAGCACAGTTCTAACAACCAGTTGGCAGGACCTTAAGAAGAAACTTGCATTTCAGGGTAAATTGTTCCAGAATGTCTGCTGCAATGTCATTTGAAGCAGCTTGCACTGGATACTGCTGCTGATGGACTGCTAGCCTGACTATGATGCAGACTCCTGAGTTTCTGTTTTTATAATTTAAATACAAAGCTTTAACGTGAGACATAACTTCAGATGGTTACTTTATAAGAAAATAATTTCTACAAATAACATTAGAAGTAATATCTGCACTTCGTTGTGTCAGTTTCCTGTTAGCCAAACTCTCAGTTACCTTCTTTCAGAGAACCTGAAACTTTGTCTTATTAGAAGCTGCCTACTCTCAGGAAGCAGCTGAAGGTTGTGACAAGTAGTAGTATGGGAGGCCATAATGTTACTACATTATTCTGATTTTCATAGCTTTTAGTTTCAGCCTTTCATTCTGGGTGCAGGAAGAAGAGGGCATTTCTAAGGCCATGTCTCCCCTAGGAGTGCACTGCAGGTATGTTACGTGTGGCACTTTTAGCAGTATGGATTTCTTTAGCCCCCAGCATGTTCACTGATAACCTATTTAAGTTTCCTTTCTCTGATGACTTACTTTACTCTTGTGAGTGAATCAGACTGTTAACAAAACCACAGTTTTCCAGATTTAGCTGTATTTGTTGTATGGGCTTCACTTGGCACATCTGTCTTGTTTTGGGATTCAGTCCTTGGGACATGAAAGTTTTTGTAGGATAAATATGGCCTGAGTAACTATAATTCTTGATATAAATCTTGTTTATGAATAGCCTTTAGTTTTTAGTTTATTTTGCTTTTGGGGGCTGAAGAGATGTCTAATACATCAGTTTTCGATCTGTCTTTCATTCTTTCAGTATTTTGAGGTATTTCTCGAAGTCTCTAGTTAGCTCACTGGCAGAATAAAAGGACATACAACTGTCCTACTTGACTCAGAGGGACATTGTTTTAGTTTCAGATAACAACCATACACTTTGTATTTGCTGTTTTATCTTGGTTACTCATGTTGCTGAACTTCATAGATTTAGGCATTACCTTTTTAGCAGATATAGAAATTTGCCAAGTTTTGTGTGTGCAGTAAGGAATTTTTACCTTGTCCAACAGAATTCATAATGGAGTTAGAAATTACTGATGCATTGTGCTCTCCAGGTGAATCTACTCTGGACTTTACTCAGAAATTTTCAATATGAAATGGTCCCACTTCAGGTAATTGAGTAAGACTGACTGCCCTGAAGAAAGGAGCTGAATAAGATGGGTGCATTCTGCCCCTTCAGCTGCATCCATGTCTTCAGTACTTCTAAAATACCTTTGATTAGTTGATGGCATTCAGTAAAGATTTTTTAAAAACTTAAAATACATGTACCATATTTTTATTTCAATTAGTTTATTCCTTCCTATGCCTTTGTTATTTTGGCATCTTTAGCCTATCCTAAAAGATTCAAAACCATGCCTACTACAATATTGTTCTTTTGTAGCTGATGCAGGGGACTGAAAGATTGGCTCATGAAAACTTTCCTGAAACTTGAAAAATCATCTAGAGGCAGGTGTAAAACTTAAGTTCAGAAGAGTCTACAAAGTGTCAGTTGACACAAAGAATTATTGCCTATCTTTTCTACTCTGTAATGTGTTATTAAACATGTGTAGTTTAGAGAGTTTTGCAGGGAATAAACTTGTTTTATTGGCAATTTTATTTTCTACTCTAAATGTGTGATTAACATGGCAAATGTGAGGCAGAGAGTTTAATGAAATTCTACAGATGGCTCTACAGATACAGCAAACCTTTCATAACCTGATTTCCTTATTGAGAAACATGGCCACCGTTGTTGTCTTATGCTAATGGAGCTTTCTTTAGATTCAGAGAAAGTCTTTCTTTGTTCTTAATTGTTTTTGTAGTTCCTTGATGGAAAAGGCATTAAAAACTGCCCTTGGCACTATGGAAGCACTCAGGCAAAACAGTCATCTCCTGAGACCCTTGAGGAACTACTGGACAAAGTGATGGAAATGAAGAGCTTCAACCATCGCCTCAGCATGGCGGCAGCTGAATCTGACAAAGACTCTGGATATTCAGGTTTAGAAAACCACTGTGTTAACTTTTTTGTGTGTTATCTTGCTCAGGCTTTGCTTTTGTTGATGATGTTTGATAAATCTGACTAACCCCTTTCAGTTTGTGTCTCATTACAGTGGAGGGCTTTTCTATGCAAGATAGGTTTCATCTGCAATCATCCTACCACCGAAGTCATTTGGAGTGGAACTTTATCTAGTTATAAAGTTCATCCTGTGAATTTGAATGGCATGTGAATTTAAAATGTGACTAGTAAAAAAATTAATGGAAGAATCTCAGACTAGAAAGTCTAGAAGTGGGGATGAC